>NW_027494728.1:0-231146 GCF_021521415.1 Bidens hawaiensis
AGTCCTTCATATGTATAAAATTATGCCGTTTAAAAAAAAACAAGTACATTCTACTAGTATTTGATCAATACCCATATAACTCTCTCATCTATCAATCTCTTATGTTTCCTTTTATAATTGTATGATCTTGACATCTTGTGTCTTTTATAAAACTTTATGAGCCATAAGATTTGCATGTTATAGAAATCCTAATGTTTCCTTTTATAATTGTATGATCTTGACATCTTGTGTCTTTTATAAAACTTTATGAGCCATAAGATTTGCATGTTATAGAAATCCTAAGATAAAAAAAATATATTTTTTTTAAAAAAAGCTCCATTCTAAAAATCACTTGAAGTAGATGCCGTTGGTGTACCATTCAAACATTGTCTGGATCTAAATTCTAAATGAAGTAACCATATTAATGATTGTAAATTTAAGGGAAAATTACCCAAATAGACAAGTTTGAATAAAAATTTACCAAAATAGACATGTCTATTTAGTCTACATCTCTTCAATTATTGGTTTTTTAACCAATAAACTATTGCCACGTCACCGAAGCCGGCTAAGGCGGCTAAGCCTTAGCCTCCACTTTATGGGCACGGAATTTTATAAAAAGTAATGGGTTCCACCTTTAACCAATAAAAATTCGACACGTGTCAAAGGCGGCTAAACTTAGCCTACATCTATGGTTATTTAGCCGGCATATTTGACTCATAGCCGGCTTCGGGATACGTGTCTATTTAGTTAGCCGGCTCCAAAGATTCCTTCTTAGCCGGCTCCAACTCGGCTTGTAGGCTAAGGCTTCATTTAGCCGCCTTCAATCTTTTCATTTAGCCGTCTAATTTTAGCCGCCAAAATTGAATATTTTACCAACCTTATTAAATATTTAGCCGGCTTCACTTAGCCGTCTTCTTAGCCGGTGCAAATTTAGCCGCCAAAATTGAATATTTTATCAACTTACCAACTCTATTAAATATTTAGCCGCCTTCACTTAGCCGTTTTCTTAGCCGATGTAAATTTAGCCTCCAAAATTAAATATTTTACCTACTCACTTAATTATTTAGTCGGCTTCGCTTAGCCGCCAATTTTTTTTCTCTTAGCCGGCATGTTTTAGCCATCAACAATAAATACTTAACTACCCAAATTTAATTTTTCACCAACCATTTTTATAAAACTAACAACCATATTCCCTACATCTTATAAAACCATCTTCACCCTCTCAAAAGATACTCATTTTTTTTTAAATATGTTTGTTAACGTCGTCGTTTACTCAGATCAGATTGTAGGCTTTACTTAGCCAAGTTTTTTACGAATGAATTAACTTGGTTTATTTTTATTGAAATTATTTTTATGTATGTAGATACTAACAAAAAAGTAATACACGGAAATGTTCATTAATAATATTTTGAGAGGGTGAAGATGGTTTTATAAAAATATGGTGTATAATATGTAGATACTAACATATTTTTTAAAAAAATGAGTATCTTTTAAGATGGTGAAGATGGTTTTATAATATGTAGGGAATGTGGTTGTTAGTTTTATAAAAATGGTTGGTGAAAAGTTAAAATTGGGTAGTTAAGTATTTATTGCTGATGGCTAAAACGTGCCGGCTAAGAGAAAAAAAATTGGTGGCTAAGCGAAGTCGGCTAAATAATTAAGTGAGTAGGTAAAATATTTAATTTTGGGGGCTAAATTTACACCGGCTAAGAAAACGGCTAAGTGAAGACGGCTAAATATTTAATAGAGTTGGTAAGTTGGTAAAATATTCAATTTTGGCGACTAAATTTACACCGGCTAAGTAAAGCGGGCTAAATATTTAATAATGTTGGTAAAATATTCAATTTTGGCGGCTAAAATTAGACGGCTAAATGAAAAGATTGAAGGCGGCTAAATGAAGCCTTAGCCTACAAGCCGAGTTGGAGCTTGCTAAGAAGGAATCTTTGGAGCCGGCTAACTAAATAGACACGTATCCCGAATCCGGCTAAGAGTCAAAGATGCCGGCTAAATAACCATAGATGTAGGCTAAGTTTAGCCGCCTTTGACACGTGTCGAATTTTTATTGGTTAAAGGTGGGACCCCTTTACTTTTTATAAAATTCCGTGCCCATAAAGTGGAGGCTAAAAAACCAATGATTGAAGAGATGTAGGCTTAGCCGCCTTAGCCGGCTTCGATGACGTGACAGTTGTTTATTGGTTAAAAAACCAATGATTGAAGAGATATAAGCTAAATAAACATGTCTATTTTATTAATTTTTTAGTCAAACTTGTGTATTTGGGTAATTTTTCCTAAATTTAATGGTTCCAATTTTGTGTTTTTTTGTGTACTTGCAATTTGACATTGACGCTTCATAATAACTAATTATAATGTACCATGAAATGACGTTGGTTATCGTCTTCTTGCCACACAACATTTACGTACTTTTTTTTCTGTGTGGTTTCATATATTTACAAAAGATCAGAAAATAACATTCACTTTTATAAGCATGAACAATATTATTCCTACTTATTTATCACACTTTTAAGCATGAAGGAAGGTTTAAATTTGTAAATTTATTTCGCGGTTTGGGGTGTGAAAATTGTAAGATATAATATGAGGATAAGTCCACCATATCTTCATGTATAAACAAGTTGAATATTGTTATATTGTGTATTTCATAATTTTGGTCGGATATTTTGTTATAGTTATTACTTAGAGGCTGTTTGGCAATTTTGTGCTAAACAATTAAATGCGCTGACTGGTTAACAGGAAGCCTCTGAATGAGTCAATATGTTTATGAAATTTACCCATTAAAAGGCTCTATGAGTTATTACAACGTGTCTTTTAATCGAATCAAACACATTTTATCTTTAATTTTTAGAATCATTAAGAGACTACCAAATAGCTCATATATATTTGTATTTTCTAGTATTTTGGGCTTTTTTACTGAGTTGGGCTACTGGCTGCTTATGAGTTATTGAGTTGCTGAGTTACTGGGCTAAAGTCTACAATGGTTTTTTACTGAGTTGCGAGCAACCCACAATTAGTCATTTAAGAATCCAGTCACATGGTCTCATATAAAGGCATAACACGAGTTTTCCTCATTTTAAGATTTCATAGATTTAAAATAAGTCAACAATTTAGTATCTTCTTGTTACAGTTTTATCTAGGTTTCAAATGATTCAATACTTGTTATTGAAACCTTACAATGATGTTCATCTTTTCACAAGATGTTCATACTTTGTTGCTCATCTTCACCATCATCGCATAGACTCGTATGAATGGTCATCAGCGTATCTTGGTTTGTTTGTTAATAAAGGGTGTCAAACATTTTTCAGTATGTAAAAAAGGAATATTTGGTTTAGTTTGTAAAGCAAGGAGATTATGTGAATTTGTGTTTTTTGACGAATTTTTTCGCCCCTTTCTTGACGCCATATAAGTACCAAGAGCTAAGAATAAATTTTAAACAATATTTATTTTAATTAGTTGGTTGATTTGCTTAAATGAAAATACATAAAGTATTTATGAGTTGCAACTACAATTTTGTTAGAAAACTAACATATGAGAAGCTCCAACCTTTGAGAACTCTTTACTGGTAGATCAAAAAACAGCACTATCTTTATATAATTTGATTTGAGATACGTATCAAGACATGGCATGGATGCGAGGACTGTAGTGTGTTGACATGAGCTAACTATGTTCTAGCAGTTATAAGAGTAGTCGCTTATATCATATTTGTTCATCTTGTTTGAGAAGTGGGCATCAGGCATCTATGTTCCTCTCGACAAGTCAAGCTAACGAAAATACTTGACAATTTTAATCTAAGTTTATGTTTGATCACTGTGAGTCTAGGTCAAGTAATAGCATAGCCGAACACATACTGGATTAATCCTGACATAGGTAATGCTCATGAAGATATTTTTTATTAGAAATAACTCATGACTAGTCATGATTTTAATTAGCTCATGCATCATTGCATTGAAGCGTGTGAGCTTAGAAATCAATGAATGCTTTGGATGTCACAACTTTGAAAACCGTTGCTATACCAACTCGAAGGGCCAAAACAGTTAGTCCGGAAAGACATAAAGTACAAGAGTAGTACGGTAATCCCCAAAGAGATGGTTGTAGGATGTTAATAAAAGTCAAAGCAGAACCTTAATTACTTGGGGCTAAGTTTAAGTTCTAAACATCTTTTAGTTCAGCTAATAAGTTTGTTTTGAAAATTCCTAGTTCGAGCCCTAGTAGGAATTGATAACCAGATAATATACATATCCCTTAGGCTTTTCTCTTTAATTGTATTCGACTATTCGTATTTTTGTTTATCAAGTTTAATAAAAATAAAAAGAGTCGATTGTGTGTTGATCAAACCTATGTGTTAGTATGTAATTTATGCTCTCGAAGTTTAACAACTTCATATGTTAGTACAAGCTTTATCCTGTTTCTAGCTGTTTATCACGCAGTATGTCGAGTCTTATATTTGTAGGATATTGTTGAGAGTCAAGAGAAGATGTCTTGTCATATTCATTTCTTGATCGCATGTCCTCATGTGAATAGTATCCTAAGTTTTTAAGATAGTCACATGTCTTTGGCCCCCTCATGGTTCATGATGAACCACGAAAACCTTTTCCCTTGCTTTTTTTTCTTTTGCCACAATTAATAGCTAGGAAATTGATGTAAAGCTCTCTTTCACCATAGATTTCTTGAATGCAATTGAAGTGTTTTACTTGATTTTCCTTGGCATTTACAAAGGTGAGAAATATATTGGTAGAAGCCTTATACTCTTATAGTACTCACAATCTCACATATTACTTAAAGTTAAGGCTTTTCACTTACATGGGCTTAGGGGTGACAATTCGCCTTATGTGAGACGAGTTTAAGTATTTTCAAACTCATACATGATTATTAAAGCTCGTCTTGAACAATGGAACATGTCCTAAATTCCTTTGGGTAATTACCCGTCGGCGGGGTACCCATCGACTTTCGGGTTTTTTATTGGGTTTTGACATAATACATGTCGAGTATCACTGGCCCATAACCCGTTCTAGCAACTACCATAAAATTCCATTGCAACTTCATTCATCCTTTTGATGCACTCATTTTTTTCCTACAAGTAGAGGTGCACAAAAAACTCGTACCCGGAACCGGACCCGAAATAAATACCCATAACTGGTTTTTTTTATACCCGGGTATTCTATACCCGAAACCGGAAACGACCCTACCCGTATGGTATGGACAGGGTATGCTTTTTGAGCTCAATACCCGTACCCGAAACCGTACCCGATTTATACCCGTAAATATCCGAAACTGGTCATACCCCATACCCATAGCCGATTATACCCGATACCCGATAACAATTTTCTAATACCCGAAATAATATATGAGTTTTTATAGTATATTTTTATGTTTACTTCTCAACTTTTATGTTTAAGTTTTTTTAAAATGCATATTATTAAGTAAATAATTTGTACTTAAATAGATTTATGGTTTTTGCAATATAGTTTAATTATTTTTATAAATTACAAAGCAAATTTAAATTTTAAACAAATTTAAAATGAATAAGTAATTTACAAATTCTAAACCGGGTATTAATACCCGGTTCCAATACCCGAACCCGATTATACCCTATCCGGGTACATAGGGTTGAGTTTTTCTCCTCAATACCCTACCCGAACCCTACCCAATTTCTCTCAATACCCAATTTTCCAATACCTAATTATACCCGAAACCGGTTTCATAACCAAACCCGGGTATTAGAAAAAACCCGATTTGTGCACCTCTACCTACAAGGCTAAAATGAAAAAAAAATGTATACAAGAGTGCACTTATATATATACAACATCAAAAAATAAATAAATCATATCTAAGATAAATATATAAAAAAGAGTTATGTCATGTACATGGGGTATATTATCGTGTAATTTGGTATATTACAAATTTCAAATCCATGCAAATTTTTAAAACTAATCCCAAACCCTAATGGATTAGTTATTACCTATCCGGCAATTGGCCTTCTGGCACAATGGCATGGGAGTGATGTGTGACATCTGCCCCGATCCGACCCGACCCAGGTACCCGTTTCTCTGACCCGATCTCTTTCTTTTATGATTTAATATTTATTTATACTTATACTTTATTTTTAATAATAATAATATATTTTCCTTCCCGCCTCTTTCTCTCTCTTTCTTCCGCCGTCCCGTCCCTCTTCCTTCTCTCTTTCCGCCTTCTTTTCCCTCTTGTCGCCGTCCCGCCCTTACGCCTTGTTTCCCTCTTTTTCTTCTAACTCTTTGCTTGTCCTTTGTTCCTTCCCGCCTAAGGTTGTCTGCGCAGCTCCACGCGCCAGACCCCTTACGAGGAATCCTGCGTGAAGACCACCTGTTACAGCGATACGCGAGACGAACTCTTCTCGCAGCGCGCTAAGAATTTTAATTCTTCTCGCAGCGCGCTAAGAACGGTAGTTCTTCCCGCGACGCGCTAAGGATTTGTAGTTCTTCTCGCAGCGCGCTAAGAATCGTAGTTCATCCCTCGACGCGCGAAGAATTATAGTTCTTCCCGCGGCGCGCTAGGAATTTTAGTTCCTCCCGCGGCGCGCTAAGAAATGTGATTCTTCCCGCGGCGCGCTTAGAAATGTAGTTCTTTCCGCGACGCGTTAAGGTTAGTTCTGTCTGCCTTCGCGCTCGCGCTCTCTTGACCTTCTGTGTCTGCCTTCGCGCTCAAGCCTTCTCACGCTAAACCCTTTGAGTTTTCTTCTGTTTAATCTAGCCATTTGCTTTTGTGATGTCTTATCTTTTGAGCCGTTGACCTAATCTGCTTTATGTCTAAAAAGCCACTTTTGGCGCAGCATGCGCACCAACCCCATTGGTTGGCAGAAAAAGTGACTGACATAATCTTTTGAGATCTCCTTTTGCCATGCTTGACCAGTACCTTTATCTGAACCGCCCATGCCTTTTTACTGTTCCCTGTCAGCCTTTTTCTCTTTTTCCCTGCTGCCATATCTTTTGATATCTTTTGCTTTTGGAATCTTTTGCTTTTTGAGATCTTTTTTCCCCTTTTCTAGGGATTGTGTTCCCTAGGGTTTCTCTATAAATAATAATAATATTTTCCTAACACATCACACACAAACACTTAATCTCTCCTGTCCTCCTCCTTGCTCTCTCTGCCGCCTCCCTCTCTGCCTCCGTCTTCCTCCCTGTTCTGCCCTGCTTTTCCGGTATATATATTATATATAATAATTTACTTATTAATTATGCTAACTTATAATCAAGACTTAAAACAAATCATTAAAACAACAATCTTATTTATAGGTTAACTTGTGCTTGTTTAAAGTTGGTTCTTGCTTTATCTTACACCGCATCGTTTATCAAGTGAGTAATCTCGTACCTAATCCCTTTTTATTTTTAATGTTTTGGGATGTTCATGTGTTCGTACAAACTTAGAGTCTTAAACTTGTTTATGAACTTTAGTCGCGCAGTATCCCATGTGTTGAGGACGTTTACTTGGCTGTTATTTGTATGTGTGTATCATTAACCGCTTTGTTCGGCCTATTCCGAAGTTTTCATGGATCCATTAGATGAACACGGGAGACCTATCGTTTACGGTTTTCTTTGTTTACACTTGCACAGATGTTTTCTCGTTTTTGTGCTCAATTGGGAGCACGGATTGAACTATGAGCTATGATCTATTTAGGCTTGATCACAATCTGATTGCACCCTTGTTAAACACCAGACATACACGTGTTGCGCGCAGATTTATTGTTATCTATGTATTGTATTAAACTTGATTTCTCACCAACACGCAAGTGTTTGACGTTTATTTTAACACATGTTCAGGTTTGCAGTAGCTGTTTTGGAGCTTGTGGACACATAGGAAGTTTTCTTTATTTTGGACCTAGACTAAAATGTATCAAGACAAGTTTTTGCTGTTCGAATATTAAGATTTATAATATATTGATTTATGATAATTTATGTTATTGTGTTTACTTTGCGCGTGCGCGAATGAATGTATTTATTAAATATTGACACCCAATAGTGTCACGAGTAATGAAACAATATGTGGCGCCCCGATGTATAATCCGCCTTTGGTCGGGGTGTTACAGATTGGTATCAGAGCTCGTTGACTTTAGGATAGGTGGTTAGACGTAACGGCCTAGAATACCTAAGAGTCCCTTCTCGCGCATGAGAGAAATCTCATGTTTGCACGCTTATTGTTAATTACTCGTTATTTATGAATATGCTCGCGCTTGCGCAGTATATGATTTTATGTTTTATTCCGCGATATTTCGATTTTTGATTGAATTTCGATTTTTATTGATTTTTCTTACATATTCGTTTGTTGGATTTGAAAATCCGAAAAGTCATGGTGATACATGAATAGTTGATTTTCAATTTCCATTTACGATTATGTTCTGAGGTTGGAGACTTGAAAAGTCATGGTGATACATGAATTGTCAACCTCCAATACTCATCTTCTTGTATATTTTATATTGAAGATTGAAAAGTCATGGTGATACATGAATCGTCAATCTCCAATACTCGTTTGCTCGTATATTTTAAATTGGGAATTCGGAAAGTCATGGTGATACATAAATTGTCGATTTCTGATTCGAATTTGTTACCTTTATTAAGTTTGCATTTAGGGTCATTTATTTTACTTTAACTTTTGACAGTAACTAACTTCGCGAAACAAGCTTTACGATGACATACTTTGCGCTAAAACCAAGATATTAACTAAAATTAAAACTTTTATAGAATGCCTCCGCTATCAGCTCGCCATCTCAAGAAGAAAGAAGCCGCGCGCAGACGTTCGCAGCAACGTTCCCAGGAAATGGCCGCCGCAATAGCCCAAGCCTTAAACCAAAACAATGCTAACACCTCTGGTTACAACATTAAGTCCTTTAACGCGGGTAACCCTCCAAGGTTCACAGGTCTTGAAGGAGCCACCGTGATGCTCCAGTGGCTTGAGAAAATAGAAAACACTTTCCTCCACACCCAATGCCCCTCAGACAGACGAACCCTATATGCTTCCAGTGTCCTGGAATCTAGAGCGCTTACATGGTGGAATGGAGTAGCTCATGCGCGTGGCGCAGAAACTGCTTCCAACATGCTCTGGGAGGAATTTAAGGAAATTCTGACGCGAGAATTCTGCCCTCCCAACGAAGTTAAGCGCTTGGAGGAAGAATTTTGGAATCTTAAGCAATACAGTGGCGAAGCGCGCGAGTACGCGACGCGCTTCCATGAACTAAGTTTGCTTGTCCCTCACCTTGTTACCCCTTCCCGCCGAGCCATAGAGAAATTCCTTGGGGGTCTCCCCATGGAAATTCAAGATTCTATATGGGCCAGAAACCCAGTAACCCTCTCTGACGCCATCGAGTTGGCCGCTGTGCTCAGCGACAACCATGTCAGAGCAGGAACCCTGTTCCTGCGGGGAACAGAAAAGACCAAACTCACCAAGACTGCCCCTGAACCAACAGAAACCAAACCAGAACCCTCAAACCGTAACAACCTCAAGCGCAGGCGCAAAGCCTATGCGCTTACCAACCCGCCCATAGTCCAGCAACCCATCTACCAACCTCCAGTTTACGCGCCTAACCCTCTGTCAGCCTACCCAACACCTCCTGTAGTCCATAACTATGCCTTAACCAATCCCGCACTCCCTGCCCCGCCACCTAAGAAACCTTACACAGGAAATCAACCCTTTTGCCCAACCTGTAGACTTCACCACCCAACCCAAACCCCGTGTCGACAATGCAACCGATGTGGCCGCGTTGGTCACTCTGCCGAATACTGTAGAGTCCCTCTCGCCAACCCAACTGCGCAAACACCACCAGTCTACCCGCAGAACCCACAACCAACCTACCAAAACCCACGACCCAGGTCGTGCTATAACTGCGGTGATCCCAGTCATTTCCGGAACGCGTGCCCGAGACTACAAGTGCAAATCACACAAGCGAATCCGGTGAACCAGATTTCGAACCAAGTGACACGCGGACGAGCTTTTAACATAACCGCGCACCAAGCGCAAGCGAATAATGACGTAGTTAATGGTACATTTTTGCTTAACGGATTTTATGCTTCTGTACTTTTTGATACTGGCGCCGATCGAAGTTTTATCTCTCGCGCCTTCGAGCAGAAGCTTGCGCGACCGCGCGATAACTTAAAAGAAAATTTTTCAGTTGAATTGGCTAATGGCGAAACTGTTTTAATTAACTCTGTGATTAAAGATTGCACGCTTAACCTTAACGAAAACGATTTTCTAATCGACCTCATCCCCATGCCTCTTGGAAGCTTTGATGTTATCATTGGTATGGACTGGCTTACGCATAATCGCGCCGAAGTTATTTGCGCCAAGAAGATGATTCGCATTCCTCGAGAAAATGGTGATCTTCACATCTACGGCGAGAAACCCTCCCGCGGTCTTAAACTTATGTCTTGCGCCGAAGCCCGAAGGCTCATGCGGAAAAGGTGTATTGCATTCTTAGCCCATGTGGTTAAACCTGCTGAAGAAAAGAAGCTTCGCGATATCCTTGTTGTGCGCGATTTTCCTGAAGTTTTTCCTGATGATCTTCCTGGTATCCCTCCCGCTCGTGAAGTTGAGTTCCGTATTGATCTTGTCCCTGGTGCTTCCCCCGTAGCTAAATCTCCTTACCGTCTTGCGCCCGCTGAGATGCAAGAATTGGCAAGCCAACTTCAAGAGTTGACAGCTAAAGGATTCATTCGCCCTAGCTCTTCGCCCTGGGGTGCTCCGGTGTTGTTCGTTAAAAAGAAAGATGGATCGTTTCGCATGTGTATTGATTACCGCGAGTTGAACAAACTCACCATTAAGAACCGGTATCCCTTACCGCGTATTGACGACCTCTTTGATCAACTCCAAGGTGCCTCTTGTTTCTCCAAGATTGATCTCCGCTCTGGCTATCACCAGTTGCGCATCCGCGATGAAGATGTTCCGAAGACTGCTTTTCGAACTCGCTATGGCCATTTTGAATTCTTGGTCATGTCCTGCGGTTTAACCAACGCACCCGCCGTTTTCATGGATCTAATGAATCGGGTGTGTAGGCCCTTCTTGGATAAATTCGTGATCGTGTTTATCGATGATGTTCTGGTTTATTCTAAGACCAAGGCCGAGCATGAGCAACATCTTCGGTTGGTGTTGCAAAAGCTTAGAGCCGAGCAGCTCTTTGCTAAGCTTTCCAAGTGTGAATTCTGGTCTGATGAAGTACAGTTTCTTGGTCATGTTGTAAACAAGATGGGTATCCATGTCGACCCATCCAAGATTGAAGCAATCAAGAACTGGTTGACGCCATCCACTCCTTCTGAGATCCGTTCCTTTCTGGGCTTAGCTGGTTATTACCGGCGCTTCATTTCGAACTTCTCAAAGATCGCATTGCCTTTAACAGCTCTAACGCACAAAGGTAAACCATATATTTGGGGCTCGAAGCAAGAAGAAGCCTTTCTAACGCTCAAGCGTTTGTTGTGTGAAGCTCCTGTTCTTGCGCTACCTGAGGGTAATGATGATTTTGTCGTGTACTGCGATGCCTCCAACCAAGGTCTCGGTTGTGTTCTTATGCAACGAGGCAAGGTTATCGCTTACGCATCAAGGCAACTTAAGGTTCACGAAAAGAATTATACAACTCACGACCTCGAACTTGGTGCAGTTGTTTTTGCCTTGAAGATCTGGAGACACTACCTTTATGGTACTAAGTGTATCCTCTACACTGACCATAAAAGCCTTCAGCATATCTTTGATCAGAAGGAACTTAACATGAGGCAACGCCGATGGAACGAACTCATCAGCGATTACGATTGTGAGATCCGGTATCATCCTGGTAAGGCTAATGTGGTAGCCGATGCGCTCAGCAGAAAACCCTGCCAACTTAACTGTATTTTGCCGCGCACGCAGCTTCACTTCGCGCTGATTCAAAGCAACCTTGAATCGCGTATTCGTGACGCGCAGCGCGCATCTATCAGTAATGGTAACCTTCGCGCCGAGTTAGCGTGTGGCGCGGAAGCGCACTTTGTCCCTAATCTGAGTGGAATTCTCTGCTACCTTAATCGCATCTGGATTCCCTGTGATGAGAATCTTCGCGCTGATATCCTGAGTGAAGCGCATAAATCTCGGTATTCTATTCATCCTGGCGCTGATAAGATGTACAAGGATTTGCGCATTACTTATTGGTGGCCCGGTATGAAGAAGGATATTGCTGTGTTCGTAGCTAAATGCCTGACTTGTTCTAAAGTAAAAGCTGAACACCAACGCCCATCTGGTTTGCTCGAACAACCAGAGATTCCTACGTGGAAATGGGAATGTGTAGCGATGGACTTTATTACCAAGTTACCTTTGACAGCAAGCAAACATGATAGCATTTGGGTAATAGTGGATCGTTTGACTAAGTCTGCTCACTTTCTGCCCATTCGTGAAAACTACCGTGTTGAGCAACTCGCGCAGCTTTATGTCAAGGAAATTGTCTGCCGCCATGGTACTCCTTTGAGCATCATATCCGATCGCGATGGCCGTTTTATATCTCGCTTTTGGAAATCTCTCCAATCTGCGCTAGGAACTCGCTTGGACATGAGTACGGCATATCATCCTCAGACTGACGGTCAGTCTGAGCGAACTATTCAAACTCTTGAGGATATGCTCCGATCTTGTGTTCTTGATTTTGGAGGTAATTGGGATTCACACCTGCCTTTGATTGAGTTCTCTTATAATAACAGCTATCATTCCAGTATCGGTATGGCCCCATTTGAAGCACTTTACGGTCGTAAGTGCCGCTCCCCGATCTGTTGGAGCGAAGTGGGTGAAACTCAAATCACAGGACCCGAACTTGTTCAAGAGACAACCGATAAAATCGCCAAGATCCGAGATCATCTGCTGACTGCCAGAAGCCGACAGAAGAGTTACGCAGATCGTAGGCGGAAGCCTCTCGAATTTCAAGTTGGTGATCTTGTTCTCCTCAAAGTGTCGCCCTGAAAGGGTGTTGTCCGCTTTGGGAAGAAATGTAAGCTTGCTCCTCGATATGTTGGACCATTCAAGATTCTCGCGCGTGTAGGAAAAGTTGCCTACAGACTAGACCTGCCGCCCGCGCTCAGTAATGTGCATCCAACGTTCCATGTATCCAACCTCAAAAAGTGTTTAGCTGACGAGAACCTTCACATTCCACTTGATGAAGTTCAAGTTGATGAATCTATGCATTTCGTTGAGAAGCCTGTTGAGATTATGGATCGCGAGGTAAAGCAAACCAAGCGCAGTCGTATCCCTATCGTGAAAATTCGCTGGGAGTCCAAGCGCGGAGCCGAGTTTACATGGGAAAGGGAAGATCAAATGAAGATCAAGTACCCGCACCTGTTCTCTGCGCAACCTACTTCGAGATAAATTTCGGGACGAAATTTCTTAAAGTAGGGGAGACTGTGACATCTGCCCCGATCCGACCCAACCCAGGTACCCGTTTCTCTGACCCGATCTCTTTCTTTTATGATTTAATATTTATTTATACTTATACTTTATTTTTAATAATAATAATATATTTTCCTTCCCGCCTCTTTCTCTCTCTTTCTTCCGCCGTCCCGTCCCTCTTCCTTCTCTCTTTCCGCCTTCTTTTCCCTCTTGTCGCCGTCCCGCCCTTACGCCTTGTTTCCCTCTTTTTCTTCTAACTCTTTGCTTGTCCTTTGTTCCTTCCCGCCTAAGGTTGTCTGCGCAGCTCCACGCGCCAGACCCCTTACGAGGAATCCTGCGTGAAGACCACCTGTTACAGCGATACGCGAGACGAACTCTTCTCGCAGCGCGCTAAGAATTTTAATTCTTCTCGCAGCGCGCTAAGAACGGTAGTTCTTCCCGCGACGCGCTAAGGATTTGTAGTTCTTCTCGCAGCGCGCTAAGAATCGTAGTTCATCCCTCGACGCGCGAAGAATTATAGTTCTTCCCGCGGCGCGCTAGGAATTTTAGTTCCTCCCGCGGCGCGCTAAGAAATGTAATTCTTCCCGCGGCGCGCTTAGAAATGTAGTTCTTTCCGCGACGCGTTAAGGTTAGTTCTGTCTGCCTTCGCGCTCGCGCTCTCTTGACCTTCTGTGTCTGCCTTCGCGCTCAAGCCTTCTCACGCTAAACCCTTTGAGTTTTCTTCTGTTTAATCTAGCCATTTGCTTTTGTGATGTCTTATCTTTTGAGCCGTTGACCTAATCTGCTTTATGTCTAAAAAGCCACTTTTGGCGCAGCATGCGCACCAACCCCATTGGTTGGCAGAAAAAGTGACTGACATAATCTTTTGAGATCTCCTTTTGCCATGCTTGACCAGTACCTTTATCTGAACCGCCCATGCCTTTTTACTGTTCCCTGTCAGCCTTTTTCTCTTTTTCCCTGCTGCCATATCTTTTGATATCTTTTGCTTTTGGAATCTTTTGCTTTTTGAGATCTTTTTTCCCCTTTTCTAGGGATTGTGTTCCCTAGGGTTTCTCTATAAATAATAATAATATTTTCCTAACACATCACACACAAACACTTAATCTCTCCTGTCCTCCTCCTTGCTCTCTCTGCCGCCTCCCTCTCTGCCTCCGTCTTCCTCCCTGTTCTGCCCTGCTTTTCCGGTATATATATTATATATAATAATTTACTTATTAATTATGCTAACTTATAATCAAGACTTAAAACAAATCATTAAAACAACAATCTTATTTATAGGTTAACTTGTGCTTGTTTAAAGTTGGTTCTTGCTTTATCTTACACCGCATCGTTTATCAAGTGAGTAATCTCGTACCTAATCCCTTTTTATTTTTAATGTTTTGGGATGTTCATGTGTTCGTACAAACTTAGAGTCTTAAACTTGTTTATGAACTTTAGTCGCGCAGTATCCCATGTGTTGAGGACGTTTACTTGGCTGTTATTTGTATGTGTGTATCATTAACCGCTTTGTTCGGCCTATTCCGAAGTTTTCATGGATCCATTAGATGAACACGGGAGACCTATCGTTTACGGTTTTCTTTGTTTACACTTGCACAGATGTTTTCTCGTTTTTGTGCTCAATTGGGAGCACGGATTGAACTATGAGCTATGATCTATCTAGGCTTGATCACAATCTGATTGCACCCTTGTTAAACACCAGACATACACGTGTTGCGCACAGATTTATTGTTATCTATGTATTGTATTAAACTTGATTTCTCACCAACACGCAAGTGTTTGACGTTTATTTTAACACATGTTCAGGTTTGCAGTAGCTGTTTTGGAGCTTGTGGACACATAGGAAGTTTTCTTTATTTTGGACCTAGACTAAAATGTATCAAGACAAGTTTTTGCTGTTCGAATATTAAGATTTATAATATATTGATTTATGATGATTTATGTTATTGTGTTTACTTTGCGCGTGCGCGAATGAATGTATTTATTAAATATTGACACCCAATAGTGTCACGAGTAATGAAACAATATGTGGCGCCCCGATGTATAATCCGCCTTTGGTCGGGGTGTTACATGATGGTTAAGACTTGGGATCCTTGAGGTCTCAGGTTCGAAACCTGACTCAAGGGGGTTTTCTCACAGTGGTGGGTTTCCTCCTTGATGGTGTTCTTGAGTGAGTCATGCCTGGAGCGTCAAAATCAGTATGGACGGTTGACATCCCGTCTCAGGAAGGCTCACTCAGGTATTGGCGGGGGATCCAAACGCTATTAAAAAAAAGGTTATTACCTATCCGAGTTGTGTCGAGTTTTCCCATCAAATTCAGATTTCATAGTCATCCATGCCCGGGCCACTGGGCTGCTTCTGAGTTGATGAGTTAATGCTAAATCTACAAAGGTTGAAATATACGACAACCCACAATTAGTCATCCAATCACATGTAAAAGTGTAAAACCATAGTTCAAGAGTTTTTCCTCAGTTTAATATTTCATAAGTTTAAAATAAGTCAACAACGTAGTCTTTTCTTCTTGTTCGAATGCAAAGACGATGACGCTCACGGCTCCACCTTAAAACCGGTTCAAACCGGCCGGTATTTTCAGTCCGGTATTTTTGACCGGTTTGCTAGAACATCGTACCGGCGGTTTTTGTCTAAAATGTCGGTTTTTGACCGGCAAACCGGTTTTAAGCCCGATAAATTTTTTATATTTGTGGACCACATTTTTTCTATATTACTTTTAACCCAACAATTAACATTTAAACGTGTAAACTTTAGGACTATTTTTTTTTAAATTGAGTGTCTTTGCATTATTTTTTAATATGAATTAACTTTTTGATTATATTTTGTTATAGGAATCATTTAGTTTTGGGTTATTTATGGATTGAAGTTACATTTATAAGATGTTATAAGGTAAATTATTTAACCGGTTGAACCGCGGTTGTACCATTTTTTAGTCCAATTCGGTATAAGTAAAATACCGGTTTTTAAAACATTGCACCTTAGTACAAGATGTTCATAGTAATTTGTTGCTCATCTCCACCATCACTCCTCTATTTTCATCGGCATATATCTTGGTTAACTTTGTAAAGCAAGTAGATTATATTATGATGACAACATGAATTTGTGTTTTAAATGAATTCGGACAAATTTGGATACAAAAGAGATACATAAAAAATACATGCGCGCAAATTACATCTGTTCCATTTGAACTGTTAACCTCGCAAGACTTAACTTAAAACCTTCATTGCATAATCCATAAAAAACAATACAAGTGAGAATGTCCAAGCCAAATTTTGAAACCAACATAAACTAGTTAAAATAAAATAGTCTGGTCAGAGTGAAGAAAACGAAACTCTTCAAAACTTCAGGAGCCCAAATAAAAACATCCATGCCATTCCCTTGGCCTAATGGTGCAAAAAGACCCGAATTCGGAATCGGACCCTAAAAAATACCGGAACCGGTTTTTTTATACTCTAGTTTTTAATATCTGAACCCGTACCCGACCCTACCCGTAGTGTATGGATAGGGTATGCATCTCGGTATCAAAACTTGTACCCGAACCAGACCTGATTTGTACCCGGTAATACCTGAAAATAGGAACCGGCTTTTCCAATACCCAATACCGAGTTTTTCAAATACCCGATCTATACCCGAAATTACTCAAAAAAGAACTGAAAAATACCCGGAAAATGCTCCTGAAAGGTGCAACCCCTTAAAAAATCTAATCTATACCCGCAAAATACATCTGAAAAAAACCTGAAAAAACACAAAAATAAGGTTTTCTAATACCCGAAAATAGGGTATTAAAATATCCGGTTCTATATACCCTTACCCGATATATAGGGTATGATTTTTAGAGGCAACACCCAAACCCAAACCTGACCCGAGTATTACCAATACCTGATTTTCTAATATCCGTCATACTTGAACCCGGTTTCATACCCGAAGACGGGTATTTGCAAAATTCGATTCGTGCACTGTACCCGGAGACGGGTATTTAAAAAATCCGATTTGTGCACCTCTACCTTGGCCTAGGGGCATACTGGCATAGCATATTAGCAACTAGAGGTGGTCAAAAAAACCGGTCCTCGAACCGGTTTGCCGGTTTAAACCGGAAACCGGTTTTTAAGAAAACCGGTTTTTTGTAAACCGGTTTGACCGGTTTACAAACCGGCGGTTTATATATCGGTTACACAATTTGGAGCCAAAACCGGTTTTATAACCGGTTATAAAAAAAACCGGTTTTTTTTAATAACCGGTTATTAAAAAACCGGTTTTTTTAATAACCGGTTTTTTAAAAAACCGGTTAACCGGCTTTTTTATAAACCGGTTTTTGACCGTTATAAAAAAACCGGTTAACCGGTTAAAAACCGGTTTTTTCCCGTTGATTAACGGCCATATAGCCGTTTTTTATAAGTTTTGACCGTTTTTTTTTCCCCATTTTACCCCCACAAACATCTATATATAGCTTAGGTTGGGTATTGGTTAGATCACACTCGATTATACAACTCCAAACGCTCTAAACGTTTATTACATACGCGATTATTTTGTTATCTCACGCTCAATTATAACACATTACCACTCCATACGCTCTTATTTCGTAGTCGATTATCATGGCCTCCCAAAGTGCTGCTTCATCCGTCAACATGGGTGCCTCGAACACGGGAGAAACGGTCGTTCGGGTCATCCCCACGAAACGAAACCAAGATGTTTGGCAACATTTCGACCTATGCGAAATGTCTAACGGTACCCAAAAAGCTCGATGCAAACATTGTTTGAAGTTTTATGGCAAAGATGCAAACTCCACTTTAAGAGCGCATGTACAAAGGCCCTTTTGCAAGGCCTTGAAGGACGAATCGGGAAGTAGTTCGCAGCCGGAGATGACGAATCAAGGAACGGTGTTTACGTACGACCTTGAAGCGGTACGTCAAAAGTTTTCAAACTTTGTGATTCAAAATACACTTCCTTTCAACCACTTCGACAACCCTCAATTCACGGAGATGATGCAAAAGTATGTTCAACCACGCTACCAACACGTAAGTCGTTCGACCCTTAGAAGAGATTGTCTTAAAGCTTGGAAAAACGCTAAATCCGAACTAATTTCATACTTTTCAAACTTACAAACTGGTGTAAACTTAACAACGGATGTGTGGTCGGTACCTAATGGTTCGCCCGACTCATACATTTGTGTGACGGCTCATTGGGTTGACCCCGGGTCGTGGCAAATGATGAAACGAACCGTTGCGTTTCAATTGTTTGATTACCCGCACACGGGTAGAAATATTTTTAAACTCTTGGATAAAGTCATTCGACAATACAAGATTGATGATAAAATCTTTTCAATTTCGTTTGATAACGCGTCCAACAATACGGCCGCGGTTGGCCATTTAAAATTAAAGTATAAACCTATTTGTGATGGAGCGTTTTTTCATAGCCGATGCATTGCACATATTATCAACTTGGCCGTGCAAGATGGGTTAAACGTGATCGAAACGCAAAGAAACAATTTTAAAAGAATGTTACGAGATGTTTTTAGCAACAATAAAACATTTTCAAGATACAAAAAATTTTGTGATGAAGCTAATTGTCAATGGTTGGGGCCCAATTGGGATTGTCCAACAAGATGGAACTCGACTTGTGATATGTTTGAGAAAGCCATCCAACAAAAAGAATCACTAATTGCGTTTCATCAAATAATGTCAAGTAGGGGTAAATGTGCACCGTACGATCCTAGAAATTGGTTATTGATTGAGATCGTTACGGAGGTCCTTCAAATTTTTAAATCTTGCACAACTAGTTTATCCGGGGTTTACTATCCAACAAGCCCCATTGCTTTACCAAAAATTGCTGTCATGTGCACAAAGTTGAGTGAACTTCATTGTAGGGGTGCACCTTATTTTGATATGGGTGTAAAAATGAAAGAAAAATTTAGAAAATATTTTCAACAACTACCCGCTGTTTTGACATGTGCTGCTGCGTTAAACCCTTGCATAAATGTTGGTGGTGTTGAAGCTTTAATAGAAAAAATTTGTGATGAGCTAGAGTTAAACGACGATCAAAACCCCTATTATAATCAAACTTTAAAGAATGCTTTCAACACCACCTTGTCTAACATGTATGATGTTTACCTTACAAAATACGGGTCGTCTTCCCAAATTCATGACTCGTTAAGAGCTGTTGCCCAATCCCAATCCCAAACCGACCTTGAAATGGGGATGTACTACATGATTTGGGAAGACGCCGGTAAACGTCAAAAGGTAAACACCCCAAGCAGTGAACTTGGAAGGTATGGTGGTACCAACTTTGTGAAACACATGACTCCAGATGAATTTAGAAGTCTTGATTTGCTGGCTTGGTGGAGAGGTAAGGAGGATGAGTTTCCGATCCTCGCCGCCATGGCCAAAGATTTACTAACGGTCCAAGCTTCCACGGTAGCTTCGGAGTCTGCTTTTTCTGTTTCTGGCAGGGTTATATCGATTAGGAGGACTCGACTCACTCCACCAGCTGTAGAGATGTCTATTTGCTACAAGGATTACTTGGACGCTTTAGATAGGGCACAACATCAACGCTCACTCGAGGGGGAAATGGACTATGAGGCGGGCTTGTATGAAGACGAGGTCAATCAAGGACACACTCAACCAATGACCGATGAAGAAGCCGCGTACGACGATTACCTAAGGAATAGCTCGGGATCGGGTAGCGATGAAAATAATGAGTAAGAAACAGCAAGTTGTTAATGTAATCGTGTCTAAGCATTCTTTAATGTTTGTATTTTTGAGTTACGAATATGCGATAACGATTTAATGTTTGTATTTTTAATGTAAAAGCTATAAATGAAAGTTATGTATTTTTGAGTTACGAATATGCGATAACGATTTAATACTTGTAGTTACCGGTTTGCCTTGTAGTTACCGGTTTGTTTATACTGTGAAAAAATAATGGTTATTTTAAAAAAAAAAAAAAAAAAAAAAAAACCGGTTAACCGGTTAGACCGGTTATTAAAAAACCGGTTAATAAAAAAACCGGTTTATTAACCGGTTCTAACCGGTTCACAAACCGGTCGTAACCGGTTTGACCGGTTATGGTTTTCATGCACAAAAACCGGTTATTAACCGGTCCGGTTATTAACCGAACCGGTTTTTTTCCAGGACGAAAAAAACCGGTCCGGTTAATAACCGAACCGGTTTTTTTAAAAAAACCGATTTGTGCACCTCTATTAGCAACTGCCACACCAACGGTGCAAATCCATCCACGCCAACACACAGACATGAACCCAGCAGCATTTGAATGCGTCTCTGTAACCTTAACCTACCATCTGCATTTGCAACATGAAGCTTCATCTTCTCAATCAATATTGTGCATTATCCACCATCAAATTAAGAGCATCTTCATTCTCAACATCCGCATCCAAACACCAACCTCCAGAGGCCTAGGCCTTGAATTCGTAAGCATTTCTAAATAACCTTCAGTTTTCACACTCAATTCCTTAATGAAATTGGATTTGAATAATTTACCGTATATGTACGTTTGAGTTATCAATCATTGTAATTGCTTTAAAATTTGGTATAATGTGATCAACTCTTGTTTTTTGATTGGATGGAGAATTGGAGTAAACCCTAGGGTTTTAATTTCTATGCTTTGCAGGCGAAGCAGTTTCTAGAGAGGAATTCTGAAGAGCATGTGATTGCTACATGCCGGAATCTGAATGAATCATCCGGATTGACTGAGTTAAAAAACAGATTTGCAGAAAGACTGCATATTCAAATGCTGGATCTTACAGTTGAAGCCACAATAGAGGTTACTTCTTGTCACTTGTTCTTTAACAGCTCCATTAGCATAAACTTTAGAACATAGTTGTTAATAGCTGCCATAGCGTTTTACGTAGCTATGTGGCAGGTTCTCGCTATGTAATGTAGCGTGTAGCGACTTAAAAGTGGTAAATAGCAACTTCTGATTTTTTAGCTATTTTGGTGGTATTTGTTGATTATAATTGCTATTTTGGTGATGTGAATGTTTATTTATTGGTTGTAATTGTTATTTTGGTTGACTAATTAAATGTAAAACATTTAAAAAATTTTCAACTACCTGATCGCTTAACATGAAATAGAGGGCACTATTTCATCGTTATCGCTACGTAGCATATTGGCAGCTAGTCGCTGTTGACCACTATATGCTATGGTCAACTCTGCTTTAAAAGAAGAAGTAGTATGAACAGATAACATGTATAGAATCAAGAATCTTTTGCAACACTTAAAGTTTAGATATGTTTTACATACTAAATCAGGAATTCTGTTGCAGGACTCTGCAAAGGCCATACGCGAGCGATATGGTTACTTAAATCTTCTTGTTAATGCATCTGGCATTCTTTCAATTCCTGATATATTACAACCAGGTATCTATAATCATTATTATCATGTTAATACTCATTAGCAATTCACAATGTTTAGCCAATTTTTTTTGGGCATACTTGATTTTATATAATGTTGATTGCTGAACACAGAAACAACATTTACCAAAGTAGAAAGACATCATTGCTGCTTGCTTATGATATCAATGCAGTCGGCCCTATTTTGGTAACCAAGGTAACATCAAACCTGTTAAAAATGTTTCATTTTTTCTCATTAACATATTGTAAATGATAAAATGAACACTGGTTACAAAATGCAGCATATGTGGCCTTTGCTAAAGGTTGGAGGTGGGCCAGGTGGCACTGGAACCGAACGGGATGTTGCGGTTGTGGCTAACATAAGTGCCCGTGTTGGCTCGATTGGTGACAACCGCTTAGGCGGATGGCATTCGTATCGAGCCTCCAAGACCGCACTTAATCAATGTAAGAACTTTTTCTTAAAATTTGATAAAGAACTGGTCAAAGCAAGTTGTTTTTGGAACAGTTAAAACGGGTCAGGTCCGGCTGAAATGTGTGTGTTCATGATGTGTAGTGACCAAGTGTGTAGCTGTTGAGTTGGCTCGAAAGAAGGATCCGATAATATGCATATTATTGCATCCTGGAACGGTGGATACAGATCTTTCTAGACCGTTTCAGAAGAATGTTCCGAAGGACAAGTTGTTTACTAAAGAATTCTCTGTGCAAAAGCTGTTGAGCATCATTGAGAGGAGCAAAAGGCATGATAACGGTAAGTTCTTTGCTTGGGATGGTGAAGAGATTCCTTGGTGATTGGGTATGGATACGATATGGGCCGTTTAGGACCGGGTTCTTTGGACTGGGCCGAGGCCTGTTATGCCTCTAGAATGTTACTCGAGTATAGTTCGTGCGACACACTGATAAGTGAGGGAGAGGTTGTAGTGTTTATAAAAAATACACGTTACATGTGTAAAGGGATGGAATATATGCATGTGTTGTGCATTATGTGTTAAACTATCTACGTGGATATATGTCAAAGACATCAAAAGTTGAGGTAGATTTGCTTTGAGCTCTGTGTTTAAAACATGACTTTTACTAATTTTATAAGATTGTGTTTGTGGATTATTTAATTTATTGTATTTGAATATATATAATATTAGGGAGAAATCTACGCATAACACCAATTATTGCCACAATATAAGTAGACCATGTGCAGGCTCTAATACCTACATATGTGTAGGCTATTTGTAGTTGGTTAAAGAACATATTACAAATCAGTTTGATAAAGTTTATATATATATATATATATATATATATATATATATATATATATATATATATATATGTATGTATATATATATATATATATGTATGTATGTGTATGTACTTAAATAGACTCGTTCAGACTCATTATATTCAAACTCAATATAAGCAGTGATCGTCCATTCGTGCTTGTATTTACTATATATCAAACCAACTCCAATAAAAGCTCAAACTCGAGCTCTTGTATAGTTGGCCTCATTTAAGTTTTCCGTGAATTACACACAAGTTGTTTGGATCACTTATGCACCTAGCGCATTTGTTATTATTTATTAATATGAAACTAATGAATAGTTAATCCTCCTGATAATTATCAATCTTTTAGACATTAAGCTCTTAAAATAAACTTAAACCTTTACAAATCCGTTAGTTTCAACTTTCAAGAGGAGTTAAACATAAACAGTGGACCAATTACATACCAATTAACACAACACAAAAAACCAATACACTTGACTAATCAAACCATCACAGAACAATACATCAATGCATCTTCTCTTCTCTTGTTGGTTACGATGATTGGGGGGATGGAGGGACGGCCCAATTCACCGCATTCACACTCTGCCCATTAACAACCATACAAAAGCTCCAAGAGGCACATTAATAAACACAAAACAATAATCACCCAAAAAACGACTAAGATGACATCGAACTAAGCGAAAATGAATCAGCAGAAGGATCAGAAACCGGAGGCATTTGCCCGAAAAGCGGGCTGTGTACATACTCGCAACCCTCAAATCCCACATACGATGAAAACGCAGTCGATAAACCCGACCCGTCCCCAAACATTAATCCATCCTGTCCTTGGACTATATTATTATCTTGTCCACTTCCTGAAAAGTTACCACCAACATTAATGTTGTCATTAACACATGCATAACTACTATGCATTAATGAATCATCTATATTATTAGCAATATCCATGATCATAGGGTGGTTTGAATAATATTCATCTGCTACTTGAGGCTGATCAAACCCAATATTATCCACCAAACCAAATTCAGTATTTGACTGATAATCAAACTCATTGTACTGAAGCTGATAATTAAGGTTTGCAAACTGTGACGGCTGTGGCGGCTGCAGCGGCTGTGGTGTTGGTATAGTTACACCAAATGAGGGATCGTCCGGAGATGGTATGGACGTGACGGACGATCCCAACGGCATGTCCGAGTATATAAAGTTGGTTCGAGCCTGGTTCCCGCGCATGGAGCGGGCGGCTCGGTCGTAAGCAATGGCAGCTTCTTCAGCAGTGTCGAAGGTACCAAGCCAATGCCTTTGTTTGGTTGCGGGATCTCTTATCTCGGCCGCGTATCGTCCCCACGGACGCCTGCGGACGCCTAAGAACTTGGGTTGTTTGGATGTGGTTTGTTGGGATGACTTAGAGGCCTTGGAAGGTGGTGAAAGGATGTTCATGATGGCAAGTGATTATTATGGAATTGCCTGTTTATGTTAAGATGTAAGTTGCTATATATAACCGGCAACCGGTACCACCGGAAGAATCTTGTTAGTATACTATTTTGATTGATTGATTGGTTTTTTATGTGCACTTTAGTTATATGATTAAAGTAGTTTTAGTAGCCTTTTGTTGTTAATATTAATAAAATTTTAGTATTTAAAAATGACACATCCTCTTTATCTTTTTTTGTCTTTTTTGTTTTATTAGTTTTGATTAGAAGTATTTCTTTAGATCATAAACAAACCGAAACTTGACAAACATAAAATATTCGGAACGGGTATTTAAATATGAGATAAGTTTTAGAATTTTATGAGTATGCGACGTTCATAGTATTAGAATATTGGGACACTCCCCAATTTATCCAAGTTTCTAGCATATGATGGGAGTGTCATCACCCAAATTGAAAATAAAGTATCCAAATTGCAAAGGGCACTTCTCATTTAAACCCAAAGTACCCGAACCCTTTTTCAACATTCATCGATCTTTAGGTTCCTCTTAGGGTTCCTAAACCAATTATTTTTCCCGATTAAACCGTTTGGTGTGTAAGGGTGGGGTTCTCAAAGTACCAAATTCCACTACCCAAAGGTGCCCCATGCACCCTTAGGTGATACCAACCCGAAACATTCTTACCCTTTCACTTGAACAATGGTTGCAAACATGTTATTTATATTTTTTTAGAATAATATGCTAATTTACTAACTTTTAATCTAGTTTTATTGGTAAGAAAACTATATAAAAATTAAAATATTAGAACGTATGTGAGAATGCCAATAAATAGTTATTAACAGTCTAGTGAGTGCATATACCTGATATCCGTAGGTAAACCTTGTAACCTAACGGGTAAATATAAGCATATACTTGACAGGTATCTCCGAAATCTTTCGAGTATAGGATACCGATTAGTAATCAGGTATTCGACTAAGATTTTGGTGAAATCGACAATAAACTTGCTAAATGACTTTTAGACATGAGTATGTTAAAAAGCTTATTTTAGTCCATTAACGTTTTTCTAGCAAAAAAAGCTTGAGTTTTCGGGCAAAAACTTTTTTCTGGCAACTAACGACGATAGGTTTGTGTTAGTTACGGATCGTTGAGAGTAAATACGTTAAAATTTGGAACCATCGATAGATATTTCGTTAGCCGGAACTTTTATTTGCCAATTCCAATAAAGAATGGATGTATACTAAGACCGGGCGTACTGGGCACGTTGTGTGCCGCGTTTTGAGGTATAACGCGGGGGGTACACCGCCCCCCCCCCCCTGCGTTTTCTAATTTTTTTTGGCTACGTTTTATGTAAAACGCGGATATGGGCACAAATATAAAAAAAAAGAGCCGTTAGTTAGTTATGGAGGAGGAGGTGGTGGTGTAGCCATTGACGGCGACTTTTCCGGCGATGGTTGATTTTCCGGCGATGGAAGAAGATGTAACTGAGAACACAAGGATGAAGAAGAAGTGGGGTTGGTGGGTTTTGTTTAAGAATTTTGCTATATCGCCCTCTTCCAACCTTAATAATCAAGATTGGTCCCCAAACTTAAAATATAAGAATTGACAACTTATTATTATTATTGCATTTTTTTTAAATTTAATGTATTTTTTTTATTTTAATGTAGTTTTTATTATTTAAATTGAATATATTTTTTATTTTAATGTAGTTTTAATTTAAAAAAAAATAAAAAGTGTAAAAGTGACTGGGCGTCACGTGGCGCATAATGCCTGGAGGTGGAGAGTTATGACTACAGCCTGTTTTTGTAAAAAACCATAACTCTAACTGGGCGCCACGTGTCGCATAATGCTTGGAAGTGGAGAGTTATGACTACACATGGTCTAAGAATGACAATAATTGGTGTATTAGGCATGAATTAATAAATGAAGTGGGTAGTTTCTTATCATTTGTCGAGTCTAATGATGGATATGGCGAAAGAAAATCGAAATTGTTAGGGGAACCAATTGAACAAATCACTCAAGATTTTAGACAGTTGCATCACGTCGATGCTATAGAAGAAACCGTCCATCAATTATTCAATGGGGACGGCCACATGTTCAATAAAACAACAATATCAATCCAAGCTTCATTTAAACATTACTCTTCATCATTATCAACAAAATCTCCTAATTTTGTTAAGTTCTTCGTATTTAGATGCTTCATGTCAAATTATTTTAGTGTACACGTATAAGATCTTCTCAATTATCGGCATATCTTCTTGAGCCCTATTATATGCAATCTATTTTAGATTTTGGGGACTCCTTTGAACAAAATTAGCAACAATGCCCTTGGATATCAATTTTGGGGACTACTTTGAACATTGTTATTATTATTTTTTTAAATATTTTTCGAACGACAAATTTCTTTTAATTCTTGTCGTCTATGTGACTTGAACCTAAAACCTTCCAAGCCCTTTCAACCTAAGATGTTTAAAAGCTCTGGTTTTACTAATGGACCACCAACTCATTGATTATGGTTAAATAAGTCCTAAATATATATAATATATTGATTCGTTGTGACAATTATTCAACCATCGAAATCTGGGAAAGGTAGAGGTTTAGTTATCATGTTAAATATTAAAATTGTTGATTTAAGTGCATGAATGAATGAATATGATGAGCTCCACATGCTCTCACAAAACTTGATTAGGCTCATTTTGTCCTACCTACGTTTGCATTCATCTTTTTGTCACCTTTTTTCTCTTTTCCTTCACCATCTTCTAGTTCCATGTCGAATGGTTTTATCTTTTAACAATTAATCACTATCTCTCTCACACACAAACATGTGCTTATGCATGTTACTTGACCTAATTATAAACATATATAATTAACAAATATTAATGATAAGTTCCCCTCATGTTCATCAATGGAAACAAAAACTAGGCGATGATTGGTAAATTGCTTAATTATTTGCTTCACTCCATTCCAATGTAGGTTCTTTTGTCGTAGAATAATTTGAAGAGACATGTATTTAGTGTTTTAAAAGTGGTTATGACGGCAACAATATGTAACTAGGCTTTGTATATACGGCCCATAATTCATCATTCAATGTTTATTTCTGCGTCACATCACCATCTCATGCATCCATCATTCACTTCACTTCACCACTTGACCTATAGTGTACCCATCATTCGTTATTTATACTTTTTCAAATATGTTTCTAACAAAATTAACACATATACAAGCCTTCACTACATATGTGCAAACCTCAACTAAAACGGTGTGCGATGTATCCAACATTTGCACACACAAAGTCAAACAATGAAGAGTGTGTGTGTGTGTGGGGGGGGGGGGGGGGGGGAGGTCCATTCTCATCAATCACATGCCATCTCATCTCCTTGCTCTTCTCCTCCCCAGGACCATATCACATGGCCTTAGAAGTTAAATGAATCATTTTCAAACTCTTGGATCAAATACAAATGGATGGTTGGGATCACTTTATGCATCGTTTATTCGTGAATCGGAGTTGAGGGACTTCCTCGAACAACCTTTATGTCTTCTATGATAGAGGTGTCGTGTGTCTACATCTAATCCTCCCCATACTCTATCAATAAGCTTGCTATTAGTGGGGGTGGGTTTTACTATGTATGATTGTTGTTGTATCTCGTGAATTGTGACTGTTTCTTCTTTTTACTAACTTGATGATCAAACATTAAGGGATACAATTTAACAAATAAATAAATTGATGCTAAGAGTCTCTAGTTTCTTTTTCTTTTCTTTTTTAGGGGGGTTTGCTACCTTCATTCTAATACCGATCCAGTTTTATAGGGTTTTATCACATTTAATTCTGTCTCACAACTCTTTTAGCTCTCAATCCCTCGAACTAGGGGTATACGTTGTTCGCTTCGATTAATAGCCTCAACCACATTAACCAATTGGTCTTCAGTTAATCGGTTCAGTTTATTTGGTATATTTTTCTCTTTTTGGTTCGGTTAATAACCAAAATCAAATTTGGGCTAAAAGCTTACTTAGAAATATATGAAATGAATGTATAAACACATGAAATGATGAAATGATGATCTAAATACATGTAATGGTAGTGTGAATACATGAAATGCTGGTATAAATGCTAGAAATATACGAAAACAAGAATTATTCGGTTAACTGGTGGTACAAAAAATAACTGATAACCGCTTTTCAATTAATTCGGTTATCGGTTAGTTTTAGTTCGGTTACGCGTTCGGTCATTGCTCGCCCCTACCTCGAATGTTCAGCTGAAATTGCTAGTTTGCTACCACCAGAGATGAGCAACCTTGATGGATTTCCCTGTCGTAGAGCCACAACACGAAAACCATTTGAAGTAAAAACCTAAGGTCAATAAACTGTTAAATATGAAGTATGATTGTTTCTAAGAGAAATCTTATTTGTGTCATCGTATTTCTACATGTTAGGATTCTAAGAAAAAGTATCCTTTCGTGAAAACCGTTTCATTCTAGAACGTGCTTTAGACCTAGGGGTGTGCATGGGTCGGTTTGGGGCGGATTTGAGCCAAACCCATAACCATAACCGACATGTCGGTTAATGGATAATCATAACCATAACCGACCCGTTATGGCGTTTTCGGTTAATCGGTTTTGAAGATTATAATGGGTCGGTTAACCATAACCAAAACAATGTAATTGGGCCTAAAATTTTGGCACAAATTATTACAAAAAAAAAACCATATGACATAATACAACAAAGTATATAATCCATAATATTAATACTAAATTACCAAACAAAGAAAATGACATTATATAATCCAACAATGAAATTCAACTTAATTTTATAATATTAAAATGATATAATCCAACAATATGTTAGTGGAAGTTAATCCCAAACATATTGTTGGTTAAATAAATGGGTCGGTTCGTTATGGTGGTTTTGGAATTATCTTTAACCAAAACCGACCCGTACTTTGACGGTTTTTATAAATTTATTAAACCGACCCATCGGTTATGACGGTTATCGGTTAAAATTGGTTCGGTTATATCGGTTATGGTCCGGTTAACGGTTATGACGGTTAAGTTGCACGCCCCTATTTAGACCTATAAAGGTTTAGCCTACCAAAAGTAGTTTATTTAGTGTTAGTTTAACTGATCAGTTCATGTTAAAAATGTGTTCCCAAAAGGATACCAATCACTTGGTTAAAGGAGACCGGCGAATATTGGGCTAACCTTTTCAGTTTTCAAATCCCAACCGGGCTTAGAGGAGACCGGGCCAAGCCTGGTTGGTTGTTAATGAGCCATCAAGGAATATGTTTTCTGGGTCTTTCCATTCTATTACGATAAAAATCGGATCGCGCCTGGGCGCCGATTAATCACAAATTAAGGGCTAGTCGGTATCCCTCCGACTAGTCTTTAGATAATCGTTATTTGGTCAAAATCGGACAAAATTCCCAAATTTATATACGAACTTCAATCTGATTAATCTATATGAATCCTGATTAATCTCTAGTCCATGCCCACCATTTGACTAACACCTAGCAAACTCTACATCACTGCCCACACCCATATAATGTTAGCCATAGTTTAATGAAAAGTTGGTCACATGTAAAAATAGTCGATCCTCTCCTCATTTCTAGTGTAGAACACCACACGATATCTGATTGTGTGTTCTTTTTCTTAAAAGAGTTTAGATTAATCACTGTTTGATTTTATGCTCCGTTGACTATTTATATCCACAAGAATTGGAGGGAATCACTTTTAAGTACACAACATAATCTAAAGACTATTGAGATAAAAATTAATGAAATATAAGCCTGCTTACATACCTGGGCGAGCTTAGCCGGATTGTTTATCTTGATGAGCTTAAATGTTGAGCCGATCCAGCATATGTTTGTTGCTAACAATGATGTACACAGGGTTATAGCTTTACTACACTGAGATATTTATAATTTATGACATATTACATTCACATTCTGTCAGCAACCGTGGATATACACACGAAATACCAAAACCAATTTTATTAAACCCCAATCGTTTATACAGATTCAACAACAAACCATATAAAGAACACTTAAGATCAGAAAATACAAGTTGATCTTAAGATTACATCTGTATAAAAACGACGAACCCTAACTTTTCCATAAGAAATATGGAAAAGACGAACCAGTTAAAAAATCAATGACGAATCAAACCTTATGAGATATATGCAACTCTTTAACCAGTTACAAGCAGCTCCTTATCTATTTTTCGATATTGCACAACAGTCCTCCACCTTTTAACTTCCTTGCACTCCAGTAACATAATCACATACATTAGACCGAAACTCCGGAAGTTACCTCGTTAACACGTTTAACCAGTTATTAGAACATCAAACTATAAAATTATCACAAATGAATTGATCATAAAGTCATACTTTTAACACATTCACATTCACATTCACATTTATCTCTCTTTCATGAATCACAATTGTAGTTATATATTTATAGTTTACCCTATGCATTTAGTAACAGAGAGTAAATTCATGGTAGAGTAAAAAACATACTTTTATTAAAAGTTGACATGCTTTTTGAAGTACATGAAAACAACGGGAAAGGAAGCATTCATGAAAACAATGGACTCCTAAAGTTGTGTAATATCATTTGCATGCTACATTCCCACAGGCATCGACATTTCCTTCCTTTACCCAATCAATGAAATTATTGAGATTTTTTTCGGAGGAATTTCCCGCTCCTAGGCATTCCCTCACTTTTCCTTGCAAATTCAAAGCATTTTGTTTGATTGTGTCGTTGTTGAGAAGCTGCTCTACTTTACTCTTGATTTCCCCTCGTGTAACGATACCTACATCATCTTTGTTCAAACCGATACCAGTTTTCCATACATCACATATGTATGTTTTGTTAAAAAACTGATCAGCAAAGTATGGCCAGCACATGAAAGGAACACCATTGCTGACACCTTCCATGGTAGAATTCCATCCACAATGACTCATGAAACAAGCTACCGACGGATGGTTTAGGATCTCTTGCTGGGGTGCCCAATTGACAATTTTCCCAAGAGTGCCTATACTATCCATGAAACCACTAGGATACGCATAGTCCATAGTGCCACTTGTACTACGTCGAACCACCCACAAGAATGGTCTTTTGGTATCTATGAGGCCTAGTGCTAGCTCTTCAAACTGGGCCTGGTTGAAAATTGTGATGCTACCAAATGCCACATAGATGACGGAGTTGACCGGCTGTTGATCAAGCCATGTTAGGCAAGTGGAGTCTTCATTCCAGAAGTGGCCAACTTGCCTTGAGGATTTGTTGATCGCCAAAAGTGGACCAATTGGTAACATCTTTGGAAATAGGGTGAACACTCCAGGCTCTAGCTCCATTGATGAATTGCAAATTATGTGGTTTGCTATTTCTGCTGCTTCGTTACCCTCAAGAAATAGGAAATCAAAGAAAACTTGGTCTATGACTGGGTCTCCCATGGATGCCCATACAAAAGTCGTAGGGTCGATTAATGGCATGGATGTTGACAGTTGAACCATTTGTTTCTTCAGAAGTTTTCCTAAAAGAAAATAAATATTTTTTTATTTGACCCTTCTTTCACATGCCTCACAGGGGCCGTAAAGGTGCAAACAAGCTAAACCACTTGTGAGCTACTCGTGCTTGGTTTGATAAAACTCGAATCAAGTCGAGCTTAAACGAGTTCCGCCTGAGCTTGAGCCTAACTATAAACTTGTTTAATAAATGAGGTTGAGCCCGAACTTCACTTTGAACCTGCCTCGTGAGCCTATTATTTTATACAGTTTTTTTAATATATATATACACACACACATAGTATATGTTATTATATATAAAATTTTGATAAAATAACTAAATACAACACATTATGTCATATATAAAATTACGATTATAATTATTAACAAAAAATAACTATTTATGTATATAAGTTAATTAATATATAATAAACGAGTTGAACACGAGCTTTAAATATAGAGATTGAACAAGCCGGGCTCGAACTCGTTTAAGTTAAACGTGCTGTTAAGTTTATCCCCTTAACTATTAAACGTGAAAAATCATGATCATGTTTCATACGGGGTCATCACCATTGCCAATGTTGACTACTCTTTAAGTGAAACATAGTAAAGATTTTACCCACATATGATTTAGTACATATTTGTGCACCCAAATAAAAATAGTTATGATGAAAGGCTTAACTGCATTGGAGTTAATATATAACTAAAGTAAAAATTATCTCACCTCTACTGTTTCTAACTCCATCGTCTATCAGCTTCTGAATGCTCATGCCAATGGCCACAACTCCAGCCGACCAAGGAGAGAAGAGTGCTAGTCTAATATCCGTCTTTTGAGCAACTTTTCCGACCCATCCCATGCAAGAATCGGCAACAATGCACGTTATTTTCTCCTCATCATTTTCATTAATATCATTTATTAGCTCTTCTAGTTTGGCAGGCATGAGTTGAAACATTGTTCTTGTCAACACCCCGAGGTCGTCCCCATCGTCACATGGTCTCATCCCGTCTGGGATTGTGACCATATGCATCAAATCACTGGGACCATCTGTCTCTGACCAAGCACTCATAACCCGTTTATGAGCGAACTCCGTGTTCACAAAGGTGACCTTGAGACCGTTGTTGATAAAGCATCGTGATACCTCCATTAGAGGAATCACATGGCCTTGTGCCGGATAAGGTATTACTAGAACATGGGTATTAGTCATTTTTGTTTCACTGTGAGTGTTTTGAAGACTGTACAAGAAATATAAATGGTTGAGGTTCCAACTGCATGCCCTCAACTTAACCGGCTATAGAATCAATTAATCTTTTTTTTTTTTGTAAGTATTCAGCTACTGCACTCTTCAAATTTTGAGTGTCCCAATGCTCCACTCTGGCCAGACTATGTTGTCTTAACCATGCTCACACTGGCTTGGTGTTTCCCCAGGAAACCATACCGCTAGCCAGTGTTGCAAAAATCCCGACTAGGCACAAGTTAATCTCTGATTAATCGCTAGTCCCCACTTGATTAATTTTGGGCTAGTCGACTAATTAATCGGTCAACGGTCAAATCCAGCCAAAATCAGTGGTTTCCGACGCGATTCGGACCAAAATCAACGGTTTCTGACGAGATTTCACAAAAACCAGCAGTTTCCGATAACATTCCAACCAATTTCCAGCCAAAATATGTTTGTGTATGTATAAAACTGAAAATTACATATAAAAATTTGTGCGTGTATATATAAAACTAAAAAATATACATTAAAGTCCGATCCGATTAATCTCGATTAATCGCTAGTCCCCATCCCACTGCCCGACCATCGACTAACGATTTTTACAATACTGCTGCTAGCTGCCACTTGAAAATCGTTGTGCCGCCACAAAAGCAAATTTTCTAGCGTAACACACGGTGAGACAAAAACCTGGGTGGGATCAGAATTCGAAACTGATAACCTTTACACAAAGCTTAGTTCAAATTCTTCATTGTCAATATCCACCCAAAAGTTACACAAATGAGATTCGAACTTTAGTCTCATGCCTCCTACCACTATGTCACAAATGGGGGATATATTGGGTTACCAATTATATTCGTCTCACACACCTGTCCAAAAATATTAATATAATTTTTTTATTTTTGGATGTAATAAAATTTTAAAAACACACATAAATTAAACGTTTCATATATAGTATCGTTTTCACTCTTAATTATAACGTCTATTGCCCTCAGTTTCTTTTAAAAACTAATTTTACCTCCGGCCTGGATAAAAAAATTAAGATAAATTAGTAATAAACATGTGTTTAATTAGTTTAATTATTGTAGGGGTATGGTACTAAACCCGGTCTTACGACCCTAAATTTATTATGTTTGGCTTATTTTATTATATGGACTAATACAATGTTATTGGGCTGAGGGGGTTATGTGGAGGTAACCCTAACTGGGCTAGGCCCATTAGGGTACCATGATGGTGGCCATGAGACTCTCTATATAAGGAGGTCTCCACCTCCTTATTAAGGGGTCATGCTCAATAAGAGCCACCACCACTTTTTTATGTCTGTAAACAAAAGATCCTCAGGATTTCTTAGCAGTCACCTCCACACCCCCGAAAAACCATTGCAGGTCTCAAGCAGCCGGAGAAGAAGATCAAGACGTGGTTCGTTCATCTCGAAAATCCGTGGAAACATCGTCATGGATCAGGTCAGATTCATTTCATGCTTCGACATTGGCGCCATCCGTGGGACGGCAACGAACTACCCTTCGATCTTCATCTCGGCTGTCAGATCTCTCCCAGGAAAAACCCAGATCTGGAAGTTTACAGAAAAAGGCTTCAAGGCTTGTTCTATTAAAGCTCAAAAAGATCCATAGATCTAAAAGAGGCTTCCAGATCTGTGCGAAAAGAAACTGCCGGACTCGAATGATCAAGTCTCCGGATCTGTGATGGTTTTAAATCTGCTCCGAGCTTCAGATCTATCCAGATCTGATTTACAGATCTAGATCTAGATTACAGACCTGGATTTTAGGTTTAAAATGGCAGGTCTAACTCTTAAATTGCATATCCAAAAATTACCAAACTTCCGCCGCCACGTACGCGCGCCCGCGGATTCTCATTCCGCAGCCGTGCATGTGCCACCGCGGAAACCACCATGTGGGTTTTGCGCAAGAGACCTCCGCCATGCACGCGCACTCGCGAGTCACCACTCCATCGCCGTGCATGCGCGCATCAGGCCTCACGCGCCAAACTTAAAGGTTGGGAATCCTCATAATATCCCATATGGCTACGCGCCAAACTTAAAGGTTGGGAATCCTCATAATATCCCATATGGCTACGCGCCATGCTTAAAGGTTGGGAATCCTCATATTATCCCATATGGCTACACGCCATGCTTAAAGGTTGGGAATCCTCATAATATCCCATATGGCTACGCGCCAAACTTAAAGGTTGGGAATCCTCATAATATCCCATATGGCTACGCGCCATACATAAAGGTTGGGAATCCTCATAATATCCCATATGGCCACGCGCCATGCTTAAAGGTTGGGAATCCTCATAATATCCCATATGGCCACGCGCCATGCTTAAAGGTTGGGAATCCTCATAATATCCCATATGGCTACACGCCAAACTTAAAGGTTGGGAATCCTCATAATATCCCATATGGCTACGCGCCAAACTTAAAGGTTGGGAATCCTCATAATATCCCATATGGCTACGCGCCATACTTAAAGGTTGGGAATCCTCAAAATATCCCATATGGCTACACGCCATAGTTTAAGGTTGGGAATCCTCATAATACCCCATATGGCTACGCGCCATACTTAAGGTTGGGAATCCTCATAATATCCCATATGGCTACGCGCCATACTTAAGGTTGGAAATCCTCATAAACCCATCAGGCCAAGCGCCAAACTTGAAGGTTGGGAATCCTCATAAACCCATACGGCTTCGCGCCACATGCTCACACATATCACACAGTCTACGCGCCCGCGCACGCAACATCTGCGCGTGGCGCGGGACATAAAATCTACGCGCACGCGCACGCAACATCTGCGCGTGGCGCATAACACAAAGCCAGAGTCTACGCGAACGCGCAAGCTTCATTATTCTTATAGCTCGTAAGACGCCTCGCGCGCAAGCTTTTATTATTCATACAGCTCATAAGACGCCTCGCGCGCAAGCTGTTATTGTTCTTATAGCTCGTAAGACGCCTCGCGCGCAAGCTTTTATTATTCATACAGCTCATAAGACGCCTCGCGCGCAAGCTGTTATTGTTCTTATAGCTCGTAAGACGCCTCGCGCGCAAGCTTTTATTATTCATACAGCTCATAAGACGCCTCGCGCGCAAGCTGTTATTGTTCTTATAGCTCGTAAGACGCCTCGCGCGCAAGCTTTTATTATTCATACAGCTCATAAGACGCCTCGCGCGCAAGCTGTTATTATTCTTATAGCTCGTAAGACGCCTCGCGCGCAAGCTTTATTATTCATACAGCTCATAAGACGCCTCGCGAGCAAGCTGTTATTGTTCTTATAGCTCGTAAGACGCCTCGCGCGCAAGCTTTTATTATTCATACAGCTCATAAGACGCCTCGCGCGCAAGCTGTTATTATTCTTATAGCTTGTAAGTCGCCTCACGCGCAAGCTTTATTATTATTATAGCTCGTAAGTCGCCTCACGCGCAGGCTTTATTATTATTATAGCTCATAAGTCGCCTCACGCGCAAGCTTTATTATTCTTATAGCTCGTAAGCCGCAACTCGCGCAAGCTTTATTATTATTATAGCTCGTAAGCCGCAACTCGCGCAAGCCTTATTATTCTTATAGCTCGTAAGTCGCCTTACGCGCAGACTTTATTATTCTTATAGATCCGTAAGTCGCCTGGCGCGCAGGCTTTATTATTCTCATAACTCGTAAGCTGCCTCGCGCGCAAGTTATGTTACATTATTATCGAGATGCGCGCTCCATCTCTTATCAGGCCTCGCGCCACTATTATGCGTGCTATATCTTATCTATGACAGGGCACCATCATTATCATAAGGACCGCAACATGTCACCGTCATGAGGAAAACCTCCCAAAACTCAAAGACAATAAAGACAAGGCCAAAGAAAAGGGAAAAAACCGCCTCATAGCCAAACACACCTCATAAAGTCCAACGCTCCACCTAGACGCTTGCGCGCCCATGAGCAACGCTGGACTTGGGGGGCTTGTAGGGGTATGGTACTAAACCCGGTCTTACGACCCTAAATTTATTATGTTTGGCTTATTTTATTATATGGACTAATACAATGTTATTGGGCTGAGGGGGTTTTGTGGAGGTAACCCTAACTGGGCTAGGCCCGTTAGGGTACCATGATGGTGGCCATGAGACTCTCTATATAAGGAGGTCTCCACCTCCTTATTAAGGGGTCATGCTCAATAAGAGCCACCACCACTTTTTTGTGTCTGTAAACAAGAGATCCTCAGGATTTCTTAGCAGTCACCTCCACGCCCCCGAAAAACCATTGCAGGTCTCAAGCAGCCGGAGAAGAAGATCAAGACGTGGTTCGTTCATCTCGAAAATCCGTGGAAACATCGTCATGAATCAGGTCAGATTCATTTCATGCTTCGACAATTATCAAATAACATATTAAAATAGAAGCTACATCGAATATCTGATGGTAATAATTGAGTTGAGTGGTTTCCTAATGCGACAGGGAGATTGAGGACAACAGTGATAACTAACAGTAACCGGAATGTACAATTGAGTGATTCCTTCGACAAGGAGGTAGACGACGAACAATGATTGACAAAACCTGCGTAAAGATTAAAGAATACTCGTTGGCCACATGCGGATCCATGCAGAGTCACTGTTTTTCAGATACTTTTAACTTCATAGGGGCGTACTTCAAAAATTTTGTACGTTCGGGTCACGTGAGGTTTATTACATAATAAAATAAAATAAAGAATACCATCTAACAAACTATATGTTTTTATCTTTTGAAATCGTCGCATTACATCTTTAACCAGGGCCGTCTCAACGTTTTTGAAGGCCTAAAGCAAACTAAAATGTTGAGATCTTTTTTTAAAAACAATTTGATATAAACCCTCCTCCATTACTCGGGCTTGGGATCAACAATAATAAGCTATTAAGTTTATAGCCGGCGGAGTTAACTTTTTTATTTTATTTTTCTTTGTATGTAAATATATTTGTTTTGTAAGGCTTTTTTATTATTATTATTTCCAAACATGCTTACATAAATCATAATTAAAGAATTGGGCCTTACTTTGGCCCATTTAAAAACATATAGTATATACATGTTGCAATATTTTGAAGGCTTCACAAAGATGGAGGCCTAAGGCAATGGTTTGACTTAGCTGGCCCATGGGTCGGGCCTGTTTTTGACCTTGACCAAACCTTGTTGAAATAATTCATTTTCTATGTAACAAATGCAAGAATCGTTCATGCATCCATCCTATTACGTAATTCCCTCTTCACATGCGTCGTTGAAATTGAAGAATAACATCTATCAACACGGACTTACCACTGCAACCGGCAAAATTAATGATAACATTATTAAACTTGGAGAATCTATTAGAGCACGCATATTGCATCACACTACCAATGGCACCATCTGCCCATCTCTGAAACGAGAAACCTAAATGCAAAACTCTTATCTACTTTGCAAAACACTCTTTTAAGTACCAGACTTTCTTAATAACTAAGAGGCTTCTTGTTGCCTTTCTTACACATTTTGTAGAGAAAAATGAATGTTACAAATTTAATTTTGGCTTAGGTAGAAATGTAGTTCGAACTTGAATTTTTGAATGCTTAAATCATTGAGCACTTGAGATCAGAGATTAGTGACGGATTCAAGAATTTAGCTAGTGGTGTCAGAAAAGGTCAACCTAGAACATATCAACTAAAACTAAAACAAGTCAAGCCAAAATGGGTTGGGTCAAAGAAAATTACACTATCAATGTACATACCCGAGACGTAAAACGGAAGACACGTGTTCGTATCCCACTCCTGTACAAACTGCAATTTGCAAATTTTCGATTGATGAATTGGCTAGACAATTAAGCAATCTTGGCTTAATTGTTATCTTTCAAGATATAATTAAACTAAATTAGAAAGATGGGCTAAAAAGTTGATTTTGGGGCACTAAAAAATATGCATGAGACACTTGGGTCTTTTGGTCTAATATATTAAAAGTTTATAAAGAAAACTATAAATTTGAGAGGGGTGCTTATACCCACTGCCCAAACATTGAATCCGCTAGACAGTGAGGGTGAGGGAGTTTGACAGCTGACGAGCGGTGACGATGGAGAATGGAGACGGTGAGGGTGGAGGGAGACAGGTAGTCGTATATGTTCGATTGCTCTTTGAGTGTCTGATTAGTTTGAGAATGAACAAATGAAACCCACGAAGGCCTTTTGGATTCTAAAAAAATATAAAATAGTTGTGTTACTTGATAAATTTGGTCATCCATCTTTTAATTTGTAAATAAAATCTGATAAATATCATCTAGACTAAAAATAGTAATTGATTTACGTGGTAGGAAGGTTATTTTTAGGATGAAATATAGAAATAATCAAGATTGATTAAGTTTTTTAAATAATAGACATTTGAAATTTTGCCTCCTAGTCCAATAGACATTTAAATAAAACGGCTGTCCTCCGGGTTGTGGAGGCTTCCGGCGGATGTTTTTGTCAGTGTTTGTGTTTATAAAAGTTAACCGTTCAAAAAAAAAATAAACATTTAAATTGAGCCAGATCAGGATTTGCCGTGTACCCCAAGGCAAATAAAAATATGAAAGGCGGCTAAGCTTTAGCCATCTCTTATTGGACTCTGAAAATCATAAAAAGTTACTTCGAATCAATACGAAACTGTCACGTGTCCAAAGCTAGCTAAACTTAGCCTACAAGTCTTAGCTACCTCGTTGTAGGCTAAAAATGGAGAAGGCAACACTTAGCCGGCGCCCTCCTTTTTGGCCTACATCAATCTATATTTTATTAATGGGTTCACTTCAGTTTTATATATAGGTGCCCAACAAAAATTTTGAAACTCGAGGGTTCCGATGAACTCGTAATCAATGTTTTAAAACAAGTATTTTAATCACCAGATTAGGTTTAAAAATGGTACAATCGGTTGAATCAGGATGTACATGGAGATTCAACCGGATTGAATAATTCACCCTGTAATTTCATATAAGTATAACTTTAACTCAAAAAATAACTCATAAGTACATTAATAATCATCACATAAACAATGATTGAGTTAAATAGGAATTAAATTTGTACTTTGTATACGAACTAAATCTATTACAAAGGATGTAAAGAAACCAACCTTGGATTTGCAGGATACAAAATCGGTTGATTAGTGAATCATTGTTTACTGTGTTTACTCGTTTCAATTTTATCCGCTAAGTAAAAGTTTTTTTTAAATGTCCGCAAAAAATATTAAAAACCTCTTGGGTTTATAACCGTTTGCCGGTTCAACCAAGTATAAAAAAATAAGTTTATTAAAAAAATTGATGGTACGATGTTCTAGTAAACCACTCAAAAATATCGGGCTCTAAATACAGGTTATCTTACAAAAATTCAGTATAACCGGCCGGTACTTATCGGTTTTTAAAACATTGCCCATAAGTCACTACTTAGATCCACCCATGCCCACATTTATAAGGGGTAACCCATTCTAAAAGAAGTAGTTGATTTACACATAGTAAATTTCGGGTTGGTTTGTTTTGAACAAGCAAGACCGAAGCAAAAGTTTCGGTTACTACTGGTAACGTTTTAAATTAATCTACTTGTTGTCTGTTTGATGTTCTTGTTGTTATTATGAAATGTTCATGCCACTTTTGTTTCTTGCATTTGGTTTCTACAATTTACAATGTTTCCGCCCGTCATCGCTAATTCCCCATCCGTGTGTTACTGCGAGGGCTGCTCTTGAACCTTGATAAAATGATGATACAAGCGCACACCTCTCCCCATCCTCTTCTTCTTCTCATTATAACTCATCTTCTTCACCCAGATAGACAGTCCTGTCTTAGAGAATCGTGAAAAATTTTGGGCCGAAGGAAAAAAAAAATTAGGCTTTAAAATAGTTAAGTAATTGAGTTTAAACAATAAAAATACATTTTTTTAAAAATTATATATATATATATATATATATATATATATATATATATATATATATATATATATATATATATATATATATATATATATATATATATATATATATGATCAGAAACATGAGAGAACTTTTTTAAAATTGAGAACCATTTTAGACCATAAAAAACCCAAAAATAAAAAAAATCATAAAATAAAAAAAACACAAAAATCAAAAAACTAAAAAAACCAAAATTCTTATTTTATCATCCCGGTTTCATAAAAAAAAACTTGGTTTAGCTAAATTATATACACATATGTATAATATATACACATATGTACATTTACATGTTTTTTTGTACACATATGTATAATTTAATATAAATGATACTGTACATATGTGTATATTACGTAACTAAAGATTAAATAAAATTATGCATATGTGTATAATACGACGTTTTTTTTTGTTTTTTTTAATTTATTTTTATTTTTTTAATGAAACCGGAATGAAATATAAGAATTTTTGTTTTTTTACTTTTTTAAAATTTTTATTATTTTTTGTTTTATGATTTTTTAAAATATTTTTTTAAAAGTGTTTTTAGTGGTCCAAAATAATTCTCAAAGTTCTCAATTTTCAAAGGATTCTCTTAGGATCCTTACCATATATATATAAATATATATATATATATATATATGCATAATTGTAAAAATAAAAAATTCCTGCCTATTGGGGTGTCAGGCCAAGTCGGTCGACCACCCAGCCTTGCACACAGACCACATCTTCTTGGATGACTGCTCCGGGCAACCTACCATCACCAGAGCGACCATCATCCGCCTTCCTTCGACACCATTAACCACCACAGTACCCATGAAAACTCAAGCTCCGGCGATTGTTGTTCTATATATCCAAAATACTAAACCTCTTTTATTCCTTAAGGCATAAGTTAACAGAACGTATACGATATGGTCGGGTTTAGGCGCCAGAGGTCTCCCAGGTAGCAACCCTTCTGCCCATGGACGTGTGATTTGTCTACATTCCACACTCTCCAAACTCTATTAAAATTTTTGTTATGAATGAAATTATACTGTATGATTGTGGTGGTTAACATTGATGTACACACAATTATAGGTTTACCAACATTGAGATCCTATAAATGTAAAATACTACATTCACGTTATTTACCCTTTCTTGAATTTAAGTTGTAGTTAAATACCCGTTATACCCTATGCATTTAGTAATAGTGTATAATTTCACAGTGGAGTAAAATACATAATTTTATACAAAGGTGACATGTGTTTTGAACTATATGAAAACAACGCGGAAAAGTAAACACACATGAAAACAATGAAAAAGAGAACACACGTGAAAACACTTACAATCATAAATGTTGTGCATTATCATTTGCACGTTTCATTCACACAATTAAGCATGAGCATTCCCTTCCTTTACCCAATCAATGAAATTGTTGAGATTTTTGTCGGAGGAATTTCCCTTTTGCAAGCAGTCGATCACTTTTTCTTGCAAATTCAAAGCATTTTGGTTGATTGTGTCATTACTGAGAAGTTGCTCCACTTTACTCTTGATTTCTCCGCGTGTAACAATACATGTATCATCTTTGTTTAAAACCCACACCAGTTTTCCAGACATCACATATGTATGTCTTATCAAAAAACTGATCAGCAAAGTATGGCCAACAAAGAAAGGAACGCCATTGCTAACACCTTCCATGGTAGAGTTCCAGCCACAATTACTCATGAAGAAAGCCACTGACGGATGCTTTAGGACCTTTTGTTGAGGTGCCCAATTGACGATTTTCCCAAGAGTACCTGAAGAAACACTAACCGGACCCCGGGCAGATTACGGGTAACCTGGGGGTTAGATAGATGTTTCCCACGAGGGGTTAGACCCGGCAAAGATGGTTCTTCTGATAACCTGCAAAACAGACACCGCGAGCTTGTCACTGAGAAGGGGGGGGGGGGTTCCTCCTTGTGACCACCCTCCGGCGTGAGAATCAGACTAGATTGCTCTTTAAATATAAATGTATATTAAGAGATTGCTAGAGCAGATATCAGGTATATTATGATGATAATATGATAAGATATGATAAGATGAGATGGTCATACCATTTGTGGTATTTATAGCCGAAGGTAGGTTTCCAAGGAGGTGTGGCCGGCTGAATAGTATTCCTGTTCAACCAACTGTGGCCTACGCACGTGCCCTGCTGGTAGTTGGTGGGTAGGCAGCGGCTGATAGTGACCAGGCCTGCTGTGTACTATTCCTTTTCCACCAACTGCCGGCTATGCACATGGTATGACAGGAGTTGGTGAGTAGGCAGCGGCTAATAGTGACATACAGTACAGGAGCATGCTGCTCGCCATACTGTTGTCAATAAGCTGTCGTATCTTTAGTCAGATCTTTTGCCCATACCTCGTCAGGTACAGTACAGAAGATCTTCCCGTATCGTACGGACTGGCTTATTTGGGCGGGAGTATTCCCCCTCCCGCCCTTGTGCGGGATTGTTCCCGGCTTTGCTCATTCCTTCAGGTGACACTGAGTGATTGAGAGCTAAGTGCCTTGTGCGTGTAGCCTTGCTGCGCGGGTGGCCTTCCCTGATGGCTTGTATCCGCAACTGCGGGAACATGCAGAGTCCTTCACCATTGGGAGGCATTTCCTGCGGGAACAGCTTGCGTACTGCGCGTAAGGACGTCACGTCTCTGAGCATGGTTGGTCCTGCGGATCCAGTTGGTTTCTGCGCAGACGTCCCTTTTCAAGGTGAGTCTTGCGGGTCCAACTGGGCTCTGCTGGGACCTACCTCTTCAAGTCCCCCCAGTCCAATGTTATTCTCATGAGTGTTTAATAAAGTGAGGTGAACTTTTGGACTTAAGCAAAGGGTTTTGAAAAGGGTTTTTTAAGGTTTTCCATGGGGATTCTTCCCGCGGAAGTCCTTGTCACTTGCAGAAATTCCCGACTTTCCTGCTTGATCTTTGGGTATGATGCGGGTAGGTCTGTAACCTCCTCGCAAGTCAGGAGCGTTGAGTCCCACTTGTGTGGATTCTCCATGAGGTTTTGGTAGTTTTGAACATAGTGATCAATTATGTTAAAACCACCAATTCCATCCTGGAGCTTCAAACAATGTAGTTCTCGACGTTCCCGCTATGCGGGGATGTTATTTCCGTTTCCGCAAGCATTGCCCAGAAGATCCTTCTTGGTTTCAATTCCCTGCGGAGCGCTAGGTATGTGAAGGGTTTTGCCTTGACACTGTACCCGCGCTCGTCTTATGGTTACTTTACTTCCAAGGTATTCCTGGCGTCAATTCCCTGCGGGTGCTAGGTATGTGAAGGGTTTTGCCTTAACACTGTACCCGCACCCGTCTTATAGTTACTTGGTTGCCGAGGTATTCTTGGCTTCAATTCCCTGCGGGTGCTAGGTATGTGAAGGGTTTTGCCTTAACACTGTACCCGCATCCGTCTTACGGTTACTTGGTTGCCAAGGTATTCTTGGCTTCAATTCCCTGCGGTGCTAGGTATGTGAAGGGTTTTGCCTTAACACTGTACCCGCATCCGTCTTACGGTTACTTGGTTGCTAAGGTATTCTTGGCTTCAATTCCCTGCGGGTGCTAGGTATGTGAAGGGTTTTGCCTTAACACTGTACCCGCATCCGTCTTACGGTTACTTGGTTGCCAAGGTATTCTTGGCTTCAATTCCCTGCGGGTGCTAGGTATGTGAAGGGTTTTGCCTTAACACTGTACCCGCATCCGTCTTACGGTTACTTGGTTGCCGAGTATTCTTGGCTTCAATTCCCTGCGGGTGCTAGGTATGTGAAGGGTTTTGCCTTAACACTGTACCCGCATCCGTCTTACGGTTACTTGGTTGCCAATGTATTCTTGGCTTCAATTCCCTGCGGGTGCTAGGTATGTGAAGGGTTTTGCCTTAACACTGTACCCGCATCCGTCTTACGGTTACTTGGTTGCCAAGGTATTCTTGGCTTCAATTCCCTGCGGGTGCTAGGTATGTGAAGGGTTTTGCTTTAACACTGTACCCGCATCCGTCTTACGGTTACTTGGTTGCCGAGTATTCTTGGCTTCAATTCCCTGCGGGTGCTAGGTATGTGAAGGGTTTTGCCTTAACACTGTACCCGCATCCGTCTTACGGTTACTTGGTTGCCAAGGTAAGGGGTATTTTCCCGCTTACTTTTGAATCTTTTTGAATTTTGAAATTCGAAGAGTTGGTGAAAGGATAAGAACAGTCCAAACGTCTGAAACATCGTGCGACGGTTTCTTCTGACTGTGTCAGGACGTGCAGGAAGTTATGGTGACGTGACAGTACCTGGTCATTCCAGACGCTTTTTCAGGCGCGTGGGCGCAATTTTTCGGGCGCGTGGCCGCGAAATTAATGGTACGCGTCCTTTCAACAGCTGTTGCCAGCTTGCTTTGTGCCACGTGTCATAGTTTCATTGCACCTTCGATTTCTCTCTCTTCCGCATTAAATGCATCGCATTAATTGCGATTAGTATATAAAGGGGGAGAGGGTTCTTTGTAATTCATACTTTCACTCTTCTCTTCATCTTCAGAACGATTTCCGGCGAATACTCATCTTTCAGCCGAGCATTCTCTTGAAATCGTTTTCTTCTTTCTTTTGCAAGATGTCGTCTCGTGATCTCGAATCTACAGCCGATGACAAGAGTACTGCTGGCGAGTGCCAGTGTGCTCTGCCTGTCGATCTGTACCAGTACGTCGTCAGGAAGTTCATGCTCGAGTCTCTCGAGCCTGAGTTTCCTGAACCCCATCAGACGGTGTACGATGCCCCCAGAGGCAAGATTGGGGTATATGCTGCATTCTTTGTTTATGGGAATCTTAGGTTCCCATTGACAAAGTTTGTTTACCGTGTCCTGGAGAGGCACGGTGTGCACCTGACCGAGGTGCACCCGATGGCGATTGCCAAGATTCGGCACTTCGAGTGGGTGTGCCGGATTCTGGGCATTGAGCCCTATGTTGACCGCCTGATGACCTTCTACACTTGGAGGTGCATCAAGGGGTGGTATACGTTGATAACCCGGATAAAGGGTTTGAAGATTTGCGCAACCGAGCGCAGTCTTCGCGCTTGGAAGCGGGAGTTCTTCTTCATCTCCGCTCGCGCCATCCCCCTTGCCATGAAGTTCAAAAATGGGCAAGCACTTCCCAGCCTTCACGCCTCCAACTACGAGGAGGCGGAATGGTTTTCGAAGATATCCCGAGTCCAATCTCCGGTTTACCGGTTTGCGGAGTCCGGGATGGTGATGCTGGGGATGAGCCGGGTGTGGAAGGAGGCGGATGCGCAAAAGATCCCAATCGTCATTGAATACGGTTCGAACTCTGTTCCTTACGGTATGCTCTGTTTCTTTTTGTTGATTTAGAATCTCTTCTAACTTTTTTCCTGTTTATTTCAGAGGGGAACGACTTGCAGTCGCTCATGTACCCGCGGGAGGCTGACGGTCCCGCTCGGATGGGTACTCGCGCTCTAGACGAGAACGAGTTGCCCATCCTAGAACAAACGGCGGATCGGTTCGTGGAGGTCTACCCGCTAGGCCACGAGATCCTTAGCGCCAGGCGGCCAGGTAAGGCGCTATTCAACCCTCGACCCCTCAATGTTGAAACCTCTGCTGGAATTCCTCTAATCGTATGTTCTGATGAGGAATCCGCAGATGGTCCTCCGTTGGTGCGGAAGAAGAAGGCTGCCGGCGGGAAGGGGAAGGAGAAGGTGGCCTCCACTGCCGATCCAGTGCCTCGGTCTGATTCGGAGACCGAGAGCGAAGAGGTGGCGGGGAATCCCGGTGGTGATAAGACCACCGCTCCGGAGGCTGCAACTGTCACCTCCGGAGAGCCCAAGAAGACGATGGTGAGCGGCGCAAAGAGGCCGGCTCCATCGGGTTTGTCCCCGCCTCTCCGTACCTTTAGGCTCAAGAAAACCCGTAAGTACAAACTTCCTTTATCTTTTAACTTCATAGTTTTCCATCATTAATACTTATCTTCATTGTGCAGGCATGGATGTTGATGCATTCCAGGGTGGAGCGCAGAGGAGTCCTCTCCGCCAATGACGGTAGGCTTGGTCAGCCTACCTGAGGCGACGACCCAGGCGCCTGCGCCTGCTTCCGCTGGTTCAGTTGCTCACTCCTTTGAGCCGACTGTTCCAGCTGTGATGACGTCACCGCCGGCTGTGAGTGCCATTTTTACCGCATCTTTCACCGAGCCGGCGGTTACTTTTGCTGCGGATTCCGCAGCGGCGACCGCGGCGGCCTTTACCATGCCTCCTCCGTCATCGGCAACGACGGCCGATCCTTCAGGTATGCATGGGGCGTATCGCCAACCTCTGCCACCTTCCCATCTGCCTGACCTCTTGGATGGATTTCCCTTGGGTTCAGGTGATGGGTTTGGCGGCTATCGGCCTGTTATTGACCCTACAGGTGCGTAGGGTTCTTTTGGCCTATTTTATATTTTTCAATCATCTTTTCCTAACTGCTCTTTGTTTTTTGCAGTGTCGGATTCCAATGAAGTGTATGTTCCACGATGGAACATTCGCCGAGGAACAACCCTTCGCACCCCTGTGGAGTGCGTGGAGTGGGCTCGTCACGCTGCTCCTAGTGGTGCGTTGGGGGAAGCCATGGCTAGCTACCAGGAGGGTAGGCTAAGCAATGAGCTTCGGGTTCTCCTGGCCCGGATGCAGCCGCGCGTCGAGCTGCTTTGTCGTGAAAACGACAAGTTAAAAGCAGCTCGCCTTCAGGAAGTAGCTCAGGCGCGGGCTGTCCGGGAGGAGAATAGGAGGCTCTCCGCCGCGGCGGCGGAGAAGGAGAAGGCGTTCAAGGCCCTTGAAGTTGAGGTTCAGGCCCGTCTCGAGGCTCGCTCCAAGGCTGCCCAAGCTGTTAATGAACAGCTTCGGCTGGCTAAGGAAACTGCTAGGAACGCAACTGAAAGGGCCACCAAGGCTGAAGCTGTTGCTGAGCCTCTACGCCTGGAGAATGAAGAGCTTAAAGCCAAATTAGAGGCTCTCCAGCAGGCTCATGATGCCTTGGCGATGGAGGACGCGAAGAAGCTTCAAGAAATCCTGGACCAGAGGGGGGTGCTTGACCATACCGAGCGTAAGCTAAAGGGCGTCGAAGAGGCTGCGGCTAAAGATGTGTTGCTTGCCAACCTCAACAAGAGTGAAGCCGAACGCACCCGTAACGAAGCTCAAGCTGCCCTCCAAGAAGCTCTGGTTGCCAAGGAATGGCTTCTTCGAGAAGCGTTGTCTCAGGTAAGCTTTTCATGTCTTTACGCTTTTCTTTGTAAATAGAAAAGGTTCTGATACTTGTATATTTTCTTTTGTAGGTTGTGCATCGAGTCTTCAATGAGACGTCTTATGACGATGCTATGAGCGCAGCCCTCAACGCTTCTCACGAGGATGGGGAAAAGGCCGGCTTCCTGCTTGGTCTAGGGTTCGTTGAGAAAGGCATCCCGCCTTCCAACTTCCCTTTATTCGATGTAGATACTGAAGCTGTATACGACCAAGCAGTGAATCAGTATGCCGCCTTCCCGCATCCGGTGGTGGAGAAGGTAAACGAAGTTGCTGCTGCTGATGATGGGCTAGCTATCCTTAAAGCTTTCCTTGAACTGCCTCGCTCTACTGATGGTGCTGGTCCAAGTGGAAGTGGCCCTGAAGCCTGATCCTGAAGATCCCTTCCCACTGCTAGGATAGATTTAGCTTGTATAGATTTATTTTCTTGTAGGAGGGTAGTTACCCGGCCATTCTTGTAATGAATCATTGTGAAATATAAATCTTTGTGCGGGTAAGACCGCTATTTTCTCTGGATTCCTTGCTTTATAAATGTTATATGACTTGCATACTTTAGTTTAAATTAGCAATTTTCCAAGTGTTTAGAATAAGTTAACCTTTGAACGTGGTAGATAATAGGTTGAAGTTTTGCTTCCTCTTTCGTGATTGTGCGGGTAGGACCGTCACTTGCACTTAGTAGGATGGCTAAACTTTACCATCTGACCTGCGTGTAGGTTTTCCTCATCTTTTTTGAGATTTCTAAGTCTTTAGGATAAGTTAACCTTTGAACGTGGTAAATAATAGGTGTGAAGTTTTGCTTCCTCTTTCGTGATTGTGCGGGTAGGACCGTCACTTGCACTTAGTAGGATGGCTAAACTTTACCTATATCTGACCTGCGTGTAGGTTTTCCTCATCCTTTTGTTAGAAATTCTCTTGAATAAGTTAACCGTACGACGCGCGGTTGTCAATAGGTTATTGTTCAGTTTCCTCTATCATGATTCATGCGGATAGACTGGCACTTTCATTTAGTGGGATGACTGAGCTTTTCCCCTTCAACTGACATGCGTGAAGGTTTGCCGTTTTTTGGGTTTATGCGGGTTTTGCCTCCTTCCCCAACCAACGACTTTCCACGTAATTATGCGGTGAAAACCGGCATATTAGTGTTGAATAAATTAACCGTTCGACGCTCGGTTGTTAATAGGTTATTCAGTTTCCTCTATCATGATTCATGCGGATAGACCGGCACTTTCATTTAGTGGGATGACTGAACTTTTTCCCCTTCAACTGACCTGCGTGAAGGTTTGCCGTTTTTTGGGTTTATGCGGGTTTTGCCGCCTTCCCCAACTAACGACTTTCCACGTAATTATGCGGTGAAAACCGGCATATTAGTGTTGAATAAATTAACCGTTCGACGCTCGGTTGTTAATAGGTTAGTGTTCAGTTTCCTCTATCATGATTCATGCGGATAGACCGGCACTTTCATTTAGTGGGATGACTGAACTTTTCCCCTTCAACTGACCTGCGTGAAGGTTTGCCGTTTTTTGGGTTTATGCGGGTTTTGCCACCTTCCCCATGCAACGACTTTCACACTTATGTATGCAGTGAAGACCGTCATCAGTGTTGATAGTTCATAAAGTATAAATGTAAAATCATCAGCGTCGATGTTCTAAGGAGAATCATTTCCATTAGAAGTGGCTCTTGGCCTTTTCTTTACAAATTTGGAATTGATCTACATGCAAACTGTGTAATTGAGCTCCCTTCCATGTTGTTGGGATGGGAGTGCCATCGAGCCGATACGCACCTGGTTCGGGATCTCGTTCTTTACGCAGCATGTAGTCTCCATATTGAAGCTGGAATTTTATTCGTGTTTTCCCCAGCTGGGGTTCTACACGCATCAGCCTGCTCAGCGTTCATTGCGCCACGAGGTGCGCGAGCGTCCCATCTCTGAAAAGTGCTTCGACCATGTCCTTTACGTCTATGCATTCTTCGGTGTTGTGGCCTTTTGTCCTGTGAAAGTCACAGTATTTGCTCCGATCAGCATTGTGACGATGTCGGATTATTTGAGGCTTTGGCCATGGGAGCTCCTCAGTGGCGAATATCTCGGTGACGCTTTTGGTGAGCGGCGTCCATCTGGAGTTCTTGTTTGACTGTACGTTATCCCTTCCGCCTAACCGATGTTGCAAGCCGGATGAGGTGTCAAAGTTTACCCTTGACTGCCAAATGCCTAGCTTTCGCTTTTTGTTTAATCGGGCGGTAAGGACGTTTTCTTCTCTTGTTTTGTGGGTGTAGAGGTTTGTGCTCTGTGGGAGATCTCTACCCAGTTGCTTCTCCGTTTCCGCAAAGCGTTTAGCTGCTGTCATGATGGCATCCCATGTGGATGGCATGCCATCTTTACCCGTTAAGGTGCGGATGAGCTCTGGGTCGTTCGCGCCCTGAATAAAAGCAGCGCGAACGAGATCTTCACTAATGTTACCCAGACTTAGCTTCTTCGAGTTGAAGCGAGTGATGAAGTCTAGCAAAGATTCATCTTCCTCTCGAATGCATTTGAGGATTGTCCATTGCTCCTCGGTATACTTTCTTTGCTGGCTGAAGTGTTGGCTAAACTTCTATTGGAAGTCTGCCCAGTCGTAGATGTGGTTGACCGGTAGACGATCGAACCACGCTCTAGCAGCCCCAACAAGCGTCATTTGGAACATGTAACACCACGTAGGTTCTGTCCAACTACTGACGGTTGCCCCCGTTATGAATCTGTTCAAATGATCATCTGGGTCAGATATACCATCATATGTGCCTATGCTGGACATTTGTTTGGTACTTTTTGGGGCAATTGCTTCCGCAATGTCCCTTGCAAATTTGGACGTTCCCGCATTTGCAACGTTTGGTCTGAATGTTTTCGAGAAGTCACGTGGACTTCCACCTGTGTTTTTTGGTTTGAAGGCTTTTCCAAAATGCCTTCTCGGTTGGGAGTCCGTTTCCTTACGCTTCCCTTTTGCCCTATGGCGAGGGTTCGCGTCGGAGTCGGATTCCTCCGAGTCATCGTCCAAGTATTCTTCGAATTCGTCTGCCTGTTGGACGGAACGCAAGCGTTCGTCCAACTCAGCTTGGAATTCCTTTTGACGTGCCTCCGCCCATGCCTTAACTTCATCGAGTGTTTGGCGGGGGAGTCTTGTTCGTTTCTCTAACTGGGTATCGGTGAATCCCAGTGAGCGATTATTTACTGCACTTGCCCCAGCTTGGATAACTGGGGTAGTATTCGTAAAATTTACTTCACTTGCCCCGGCTTGGGTAACTGGGGTAGTGTTCGTAAAGACTGTGTAGCCGGTATTCCCCCCAGTAGCTGGGGTTGTGGTTACCGGAGTTTCTTTAACCATCTTTCCAGAAGTTTGAAAAAACTGGAGAAAAATGAAGTTCTAGCTTTATGCACGGATGGCGCCAATGAAGAAACACTAACCGGACCCCGGGCAGATTACGGGTAACCTGGGGGTTAGATAGATGTTTCCCACGAGGGGTTAGACCCGGCAAAGATGGTTCTTCTGATAACCTGCAAAACAGACACCGCGAGCTTGTCACTGAGAAGGGGGGGGGGTTCCTCCTTGTGACCACCCTCCGGCGTGAGAATCAGACTAGATTGCTCTTTAAATATAAATGTATATTAAGAGACTGCTAGAGCAGATATCAGGTATATTATGATGATAATATGATAAGATATGATAAGATGAGATGGTCATACCATTTGTGGTATTTATAGCCGAAGGTAGGTTTCCAAGGAGGTGTGGCCGGCTGAATAGTATTCCTGTTCAACCAACTGTGGCCTACGCACGTGCCCTGCTGGTAGTTGGTGGGTAGGCAGCGGCTGATAGTGACCAGGCCTGCTGTGTACTATTCCTTTTCCACCAACTGCCGGCTATGCACATGGTATGACAGGAGTTGGTGAGTAGGCAGCGGCTAATAGTGACATACAGTACAGGAGCATGCTGCTCGCCATACTGTTGTCAATAAGCTGTCGTATCTTTAGTCAGATCTTTTGCCCATACCTCGTCAGGTACAGTACAGAAGATCTTCCCGTATCGTACGGACTGGCTTATTTGGGCGGGAGTATTCCCCCTCCCGCCCTTGTGCGGGATTGTTCCCGGCTTTGCTCATTCCTTCAGGTGACACTGAGTGATTGAGAGCTAAGTGCCTTGTGCGTGTAGCCTTGCTGCGCGGGTGGCCTTCCCTGATGGCTTGTATCCGCAACTGCGGGAACAGGCAGAGTCCTTCACCATTGGGAGGCATTTCCTGCGGGAACAGCTTGCGTACTGCGCGTAAGGACGTCACGTCTCTGAGCATGGTTGGTCCTGCGGATCCAGTTGGTTTCTGCGCAGACGTCCCTTTTCAAGGTGAGTCTTGCGGGTCCAACTGGGCTCTGCTGGGACCTACCTCTTCAGTACCTATGTTGTCCATGTAGCCATCTGGCAAGACATAGTCCATACTACCACTTGTACTATGTCGAACCACCCACAAGAATGGCCTTTTGGTATCTAAGAGTCCCATCGCTAGCTCTTCAAATTGCGTCTGGTTGAAAATTGTGATGCTTCCAAATGCCACATAGATGACAGGGTTGATCGGTTGTTGATCAAGCCATGTTAGGCAAGTGGAGTCTTCGTTCCAAAAGTGGCCTACTTGCTTTGTTGAGTTGTTGGTCGCTAAAAGTGGACCAATTGGCAACATCTTTGGAAATAGGGTGAACGTCCCATGCTCTAGTTCCATGGCTGAATTGCAAATTATTCGGTCTGCTATTTTTGTTGCTTCATTTCCCTCAAGAAATAGGTAATCAAAGAAAACTTGGTTCATGATTGGGTCTCCCATACATACCCATACAAACATTGTAGGGTCCAAGAGTGGCATGGACGTTGATAGCTGAACCATGTCATCCTTCAAAAGTTTTCCTAAAATAAAAGGAATTTTTATTTGGGTACCTTCTGTTACATGATATAAGGTCGATAAAAGCTCGGACCGAGTTTAAAAGAGCTCGAGTCTAGAAACTAAGTTTGCTTAGTAAAAGAGCCTGAGCCCGAGCTCGTTCATGAGCCTATTTTTTAATATAATTTTAACTAATAAATTAATATATATATATATATATATATATATATATATATATATAGTTATTATATATTTTTTTGAAAGACCTAGTTATAATAAAAAACCAAACAGGAGTCCCGCAAGTTGCCAGAGCCCATAAGCACAATGGTACAGACAAGAACGATGAAATATAGTTATAAATGTGTGTGTAAAATATTAAAATAAGTAGATAATCAAGTCCCGTATCAATAATCAACACACAAACTAAACGAATAACTCTCGTTTATATTAATCAGAAAATATAACTCTAAAAACTGATTACAAACCCTCAAACCCTAACTCGGTTTGACTCTTGATGAACCCTAACTCGGTTACACCAAACTCACCTCTCTAATGTCTAACCATTAACTCGGTTTATATAGACTAACCCTAACTTGTTAGCCAAGACATTACCAAATATAATAAACCTAATTATTGGGTTGGGCCTTACACTTAAGCCAAACAACAATTGACCCAACAGATAATATATATTATGTTATATATAAATATAACTATAAATACTAATAAAAAATAGTTATATATGTATTTAAATTAGTCAATATATACTAAACAGGCCGAGCTGAGCTGGACTCGAGCTTGAAAAGCTACTAACAAGACCAGCTTTAGACCAAATGATCCTAGCTCGAGCACTTATAACTTAAACGGGCGAATCTCGAGCGTCAATGAGTCCGGGATGGGCTCAACTCGTTTACACCCATAAGTTAAGGCAATAGTGACGGCCCCTGTGAAACATGATAGTTTTGTACAAGTAACTATATAGTTTTGTACGTCAATATATAAAAAAGGTTATCTAACCTCTAGTGTTTATAACTTCATCATCAATTAGCTTCGGAATGCTCATGGCGACGGCCACAACTGCAGCCGAGCATGGAGTAAAGAGTGCTAGTCTAATACCCATCTTCCGAGCAACTTTTCCAACCCATCCCATGCAAAAATCGGCAACGATGCAAGTAATGTTATCCTCATTATTTTTGTCGATATCATTTATTAGCTCTTCTAGTTTGGTGGGCATGAGTTCAAACATTGCTTTGGTCAACAACACAAGATCATCCCTATCGTCACATGGTCCCAACCCGTCCGAGATTGTAACCATGTTCATCAAATCATTCGGGACATCTATATCGGACCAAGCACTAGTAACTCGTTTGTGAATGAACTCAGTGTTCACAAAGGTGACCTTGAGACCGTTGCGGATAAAGGAACGTGATACCTCCATGAGAGGAATCACATGGCCTTGTGCTGGATAAGGTATTACTAGAACATGAATATTATTTGTCATTTTTGTTTCGCTGAGAGTGTGAGTGTGTTTAATTAGAAGCTCTTATCGATGGGTATAAATAATCGAGGTTACAACTATTGGTTGATTTTTACGTCGAGTTGTTTATGGAAAGTTGGTAAGCAAGCAATTTGTCTTATGTGTAGTAGATAATAGTTTAATTTAATAATGTTTAAATTAAACAAAATTTTTAAATACACCTACATTAATTGATTAAAAAGTAAAACGTTTCTTTTAAATAATTTTTAACAACGCACACATATTAAAATAAGGTAAATAAGTCAAATAAAATAATTTAAGAATTTAAGTATGAGTTAATTCGGGTTATGTTTCTGCTAAGGGAAAGATGGGATTTTCAGAAATTGTGAGCTTGTGACGAACTGATTATGGGTTAGATTTTGATGTGGTTGAAAAAGTTAAAATTTCGAGTCGAAAGCCACTCTACTTCGGGTTGGTTTCGAGTGACTTTCGGTTCACGTTTTTGACACACGTAAATTTAGCTTGGGTCTTCAGATTCGAGTTAGTTTGGAAATTTGATATTGATATGGGTCAAATTTCACACTAAGGGTATGTTTGGTTGGAAGTAATGGAATGAAGAGGGAATGAAATGAGAGAAAAATGCAATGAACAAGCGAATAAAATGAATCATTATCATTCCTTTGTCTTGTTTGGTTAACCTATAAGAATGAAATAAATAATTATTTTATGTTGTTTGGTATCTAAAAAAAAATGTAGGAATGAAATAGAATTAATAAAAATATTCCTGTCCCAATATATATACTTTTTACTAAAAAAAGAAAAAAAAAACTGAAATAGCGACAATGATGGTGGTAGCTCCGACGACGAAAATGGTGGTGGTGACGGTCAGGAGCGATGGTTGTGGTGATGGGGGTGGCGTTGGTAGCATTGGTAGTGACGTCGATGATAGAGTGGCAGCGACGAAGGTGGTGGTCAAGCAGCGACAGTGGTAATGACGGTTATGGTCAGGTGGCGGTGGCAGCGCTGATGGTAAGGTGGTGGTGGTGGCGAAGTTGGTGGCGACGGTGGCGGTCAGGTGGTGGTGGTGGCGATGGGAGTGGTGGTGGTGGTGTTGAGAAAGTAGGGTGAGAGAAGAATGGAATGAAAAAAAAGAAGAGGGTGGGAAGGAATGGATTTGATGAAATGAGATTCTATGTGTAATGGATGATTCCATTTCATTGACCAACCAAACACAACTTTTTTCATTCTCACGTAATAAATCATTCTATTCCTCCTGTCATTCCTGCATACCAAACGCTACCTAAGTGTATTTTGGACAATTTCGAGTTAAAATGGCCAGCTAACTGATTCCGCGTAACTTAACTAAGATTCGACATGGGTCAAACTTGCGGATTATTTGGAAATTTAAATCTGCTTGTTTATGTTTATTTGGTGTCATAATAACGTCTATATTATATATTATATTGTCAGAGAGGAGTGAAGACAGTTACAACTGCTTTTTCTTTAATTCGCTTATGAAATTAAATCCTAGCAAGAAAAAGGCAGTTTCCATGGGAGTTACCGGAGGTTTCATTCCCCCCTTTTTCCGTCGACATTGGTACCCTTCCAACCCTTAATCTATCTCTACACCTCATTTCCTCTTAACTCATCGATCCTTTTCAATTCACGATTGCTTCCATGTAAGCCACCAATCAGATGAAAGAAAATTAACATTCTTGTTACTATCGGTTTTAGCCACCGACGTCGTCTAAGGGTTGTGTTATTTTTTGTGCTACCGGATTTGGGGGTAATTTTTGTTAATGGCAAACAGCATCAAAGTTGTTCAGAAGCTTGACATGATTTCATATTTAAATCAATGTGTTAATCTCATGAGCCCTCTTGTATTTACAATTTATGTTTAGTGTTTTCATGTGAATATGATATTAGGGTGGTTTTTGAATTATAAATTCCCCTTTACTGCAATTTGATGAGAAATTTACTGTCTTTATCCAATTTTGGGGTTCGATTATAAATTCCTTGTGTATGAAATACTATGTTTTTTAATTGTTAAGAAACTATACTTTGACTATATGAATGAAAAATATGTGTTTCTTAATTGTAAAGAAATATTACTATAATTCTTGTATGTTTAAAGCTTATGTAAACATATTTATGATCAAGGTTTGGGTTATGCCCCTGACTATGGTCTAAACCATATAATAAAATAATGATTTAAGCAGAACCCCCATCTTACACGGGTATTTGGAGTTTGATTACTAAGATTGATTGAGCAGCACTTCTACTCTCTAACGCGTACTAGAGCTTAAAATGTTGTAACCTCAGGGATTGACACGCACTATGATACTCGTCACGCAAAACGATGCTTGGCACGCAAAACGAGGCGACATATGATGGTCGTCGTGTCGTGCACGTACTTCAAGGTATCGTCGGTATATGGCGCAGATTACGAGGTGACGGTTGTCGAGTCGGGCACGGAAATCGAGGTAGCGAGAGAGTAATTCTAGAGAGAGAAACAATTTTGGTGTGTAGGAGGATGGTGCCGTGAACCTCCTATTTATAAACTGAACTTGCAGCCCATCGCGATACGCGATGGGTCTTGGTGATCCCGTCGCTTATCGCGGCGCCGTATATTCTACGCCGCCATACCTTGTGTTGACACGTGTCCGCTGACCTATCAAGGTCCATCGCGATACGCGATGACCTTTGTTCTGGGCTCATCGCGTAGCGCGATGGCTTCCGGAAATCAAATTTATCTCTTTTGGTTTAATATGAATCAAGGCGATGGAAATCAAATATATATCTTTGTTTGTTGGGTAAAATTGTTTTCAAAATTGTGCGCCTCTTTCATGAGCAACTTCTAAAATCTGGATTCCTTTCATCCAAAGATACATATCTATCTATTCTAATAAATAACTACCCATTTTTGTCACTTGTCACTCTCATAGCCTACTTCCTCTTTTTTTCAACATTTCAATATTGATCCTTATATTTTAAGTCATTTCAATATATATTTATGAATTGAAGTTTATTTTTCTTAAATGTAAATCATATTCGATTCATTCATTAACATTAATAGTGAAAGATAATAAAATAAGGAAATATTTTCAGACCTATTAGAATAAAATTTTAAAATTATAGGTAATTAAAATCAAGATAAACTACAACTTGTTTTTAAACTGGGATTTGAGCAGCAATGCATATTTTTTTATATAAGATTGGTTTCAAATTTGGATTTAAAATTTTCTCATATGTATTTGAACTCAGGAAAATGTGTATTTTCTTAAATTTTTTCAACCATTTTATATAAATACTACAAACATGAAGAATACATTTTATATATATCTCGGTGTTTAGCATTATATTACTGAAGTTGAATATTATAATTATAATCCATATGAATCATGATTTACCATATGAACTATCTATCATTTATTTATTTGACTTTTTTGTGTAATATAAAAGGTTAGCAACAAGAAGATCAATATTTAGTTTTCAATATTTTCTTTCATAACTCAAGACAAAAATGCTTCAGAAACATATATTTTATGACTTGATTTATATTTTTTTATACATTAAAATATATTAAATTTAATATGCCTTATAAGACAAATTATTTAATTAAAAACATTCAGATTTTTAAACAAAAAAATCTGTTTCAATCCCATTCCAGTATTTTCGCTTTCCAAAATTCATTTAGGATATGAAAACCTAGAATATCGTTTTCATCAGTTATTCATTCAAATCATTTCAATATTATATTACTTAGTAATTTTATTTTTAGACAAATACAAAGATTTGAGGTTATGTTAGTGTTACATGTTTGGTAGTACATAATTAAAATGTCTATTATAGTTTATATTCAAAATAATAAAGCTATACACATTTTTTTAAAAAGAATTTACTGTTATTTGAACATGGCTTTAAGTTTAGTATGTCTTTGTCATTTTCCATTCATATGAAATGAAACAAAACATTTTGTTATATTTAAATTTTGGGTTATATATATTTCTTGATTATACAATTGTTAATTTTAATATATAAACTTAATTAAAATTTGCCATATGCAGAATATTAATAACAACAAATAATTTATCATGATCAATCAATTCATATTCTAAAGATTCTAAGGATGATTATATCATCAAAGTTCAGGTAATATGTTTTTTGGGATAATTATGTTTTTTTTATAAACATGAGCAAATTATCTCAAATGACATCATATATATTAAATGATCAAAAGGTATGCTATTTTATCTATATGAATACTTTTTTGTTAGTTTCATGTATATATATATTATAATTTATCTAGGGTCGCGGTATGTACTTGAATAACTTTATTTGTCACACAGACAACAATACATGGCTATATCAAGAGTTATAAACAGACATATATGTTACCTTATAAAGAGTTACAAGAAGACATGGACTAAAGATTTTGATTTTTGATAAACAATGTATACCAACCAATACAATCACAAATGTAGTGTACAAAGAAGGTTGGAGTACATATTTGCAACATATTTGTGTAATCTTAGTTATGTAATTTCTGTAATTTTAATATAAATTGTAATTGTATTAACAATATATGATTATTTTATTGTCTGTAATTCACTTAATTATTAAAGTTTAAAATTTTCATAAATTATTCGTGTAATACATAGACGTCAATCTAGTCTATCCATATATAAATAGTAGTTGGTGAATTACAAATTGGATGACACGTGTTAAACTTGAAGATATTGTTGGCAAACATTAAAAGCTGTGGCATTCATAATCTTTCTACGTGGCCACTAAATGCATGATGTTTATTTTATTAGTTCTATATCTTTATTTATGTAAAACTAGTTTTTATCCCCTGTATTACGGGGTTGTTTTATATTGTTTGTTTTAATATTTATTAATTTTTTTAATTTATATTTTTTTATTGTATGAAAGTTAATAATATATTTATGGTTTGTTGATAAATTGTTTCACAAATAAATGAGATGTTATAACCCAGTTTAAAAGTTATATGGTTTTGATGAGACCCAAGACCCGTTTATTTTTTTTACTATAAAATCGGGTTTTTTAATTTATAAATAATATTTAAGAAAGTTAATAATATATCTATGGTTTGATGAGACCAAGACCCGTTTATTTTTTTTTACTATAAAATTTGTTTTTTAATTTAAATAATATATATATCTTTTTTAAAATAAATAAGATATTAATTTTTAGTATATCCTATTTTATAGGATTTTTACATCAATAATTTGGTGAGAATAATTATTTATTTAATGCGATGTTATAACCCATTTAAGAATTATCTGGGTTTGGTAAGACCCATACCCATGAATTCGGGTCAAATTTATGAGAAATCTCCATTTAAAAATCAAGCAAATCTGGTGACTCCAAAAAAAGGGGATACAACCACATCTCGACACGTAAGATTTTTATGTTTTCGTTTATATATATTATAGATAATACATAAAATGGTTAAATATAATTAAGTTAGAGGTTAGCCCATTTGATATTGAACATCTTAATTGAGAGAAAAAAAAACACACCATATTATAGTTGTTATGTATATATGTATGCTTAGATGAGTGTTCTCGTTTACATTATGTAGGCATATTAGTAAAGGTTATTTATTTATTTATTTTTATAATTTTTGTTTCCATTATTTATTTTTGAGAATAATTTTAATGCTCCAACTTTAATAAGTTGTCAAATTTAGATCGAAATTTTAGGGATGTTACAAGTAATGACATCTAGTAGTGGCTCATTAGCTAGACGATGAACCATGGTGGTAGGCACAACCTTCTCGGAGATCCAGAAAAACTTGGTTCTCCATTCGTGAGCACTGCGGGGCGGTTCAGTTCCAATGACCCTTTTCGGAATCGGCGCATAGTTGAATTATCTGTCGCGGTTGACCACCCGGAAAAATACCGCAAACCGATCAATATGTGGAACCATCTCATTCGCTCTACATACGAATTCGAAATGTCGAATCCGCATGAGTACGAACGGATGCACCTGGGAAAGATGAATCTCGTAGGCACTAAGAACGTTCATGAGAAACTTGATTATCAGAATTCGAAGATTCCCATGAGAAAAGAAGTCGGCATAGACTGCCATTGTAACATCACGTAAATTTCGGGCCAAAAATGTCAATTTTCAAAGTCAATGGACTAATTCTGCCAATTTCCAAACTAGAAGGACTAAAATGTAAATTCTGATTTTCCTGACTTATCGCGATACGCGATGAGTCAGAGGAGACACCCATCGCGTACCGCGATACGGTTGTCTGACACATGGGACACGTGTGCCACGTGGCACATGGTGGCAACGTCTGCCGCCACGTGTCACCACGTCTGCCACGTGTCACCACGTGCCGCGACGCCTGCCATGTGTCGCCACGTGGCAGGTCTACCCTGTGACTCGACAAGCCTACATCGCGCAACGCGATGGGCTTGCCAAGGAACCCATCGCGTAGCGTGATGGGGTCCAATTTCAGCCTATAAATAAGCAGCTACGAATTCAGATCCCTCACACCTCAAAACACACGCATTACTCTCTCACTACTCTCTTTCTAAACCTCGAAGTTCGTGCCATCGATCCACCCCGTTTTGCGTACCCGATTTCTCGTAATTCGTGTTATACCTCGATAATCGTGCCACCTCCCGATAATGTTAAGCAAGAAAATGGAATTGAAGTGACGTCCCGACAAGATACCTCGTAAAGCGTGCCGACGTAGAAGAGTGTCTCGATTTGCATGCCGAAGTGAAGTGTTGATCAAGTAAAGCGTTGAAAAGCAAGCGGCGTCGAAGTGCTGCCCAAGTATCTAGGGTATTTCCAAGCCAAGCAAGGTACGCATAATGCTGAACCGAAATAATAATAAAATATTATAAAGACTTAATACCCTAAGTCGAAATTATACACAATACCTCGAAAATAAAAGAAATACATATAACAAAGAAAAGATATAAAGAAAAAGAAATATATATATATAAGTATTCTTTGTTATAAATATTATTTAAGTATAATGAGAATACTTAAATAATAAAGAAAGAAATACGTTTCTTAAAGAAGAAGAAACGTAGAAATTTATATATAAACAAAAGGTTTATAAGTTACTATTAAAACTAAAGGTTTTAAAGTAAAAGAGATTATAAGAACTAAAGGTTCGTCGAGGTAGAGTTTATAAGACTAAAGGTCTTAAGCCGGATCGTGTATCCGACTAACAAAAGTTATACTCGTATTATAGGTGCGAGATAGCAAAGGAAAGAACTCAAGGACGGTGTTGAAAGGCGATCCCATTTTAAAAGGTGAATACGCCCCACTTTTACAAACTTGTAAACAAACAAATCGTGTTATGTGTAAAACTTTACGTGAGGCTATGTGTCTCTAAAAACATTGTAAATATGAGTATAAGCCTAGCCCTCAGGCTGTGGTATACGTTTGTCTGGATCCTTACATATGTGGTATGCGGTGGGCACATCGCACCACGCCTGGTCACGACCTCCAGTCACGATGGGCCGAACCAAAGTATGTTCGAGTGAGAATGACCTTGTGTATATTTATGGTACCTAAGTACGAAGAAACGCTGAAGTGTTTTGCTGAGGTGACCTAGTGTAGAGACTCGAGTTTATAATGATTGTTTAAACTTGATTATTCCTAAGCCAAGATGGGCCGAGGCTTGCGTGGTCTCGAGGGGTGATTAAGTAAAGAAAATATTTTTAGCGTCAGCATATTCACCAGCATTCGTTGCTGACGTATTTTTATTAACATCTTGCAGGTAACCAAGATTAGAGCTTGAAAGACGAAGAAGCTCAAGAATCCGATGGCTTGGATAATTTTGTGTAAATATTAAAATATGGTGGTTTGGTAAAACTTATAACAAGTAAACTTAAAACGAGACTTTTGTCTCGTCTTTTTGTAATGTAAACATTTACAAGTATGATCCTTATATTTTATAAAGACTTCCGCATTAACCCGCCACTCTGATTTATTTACAAATACGATACCAACTATTTCACACTCCTAGGCCCTAAATGGGGGTGTGATAGGTTGGTATCAGAGTCATCGATCTTAGCGAATTGGGTATCATAAAACAATACCCAAGCTTGGATCCAAGTATAGGAAATATTTGCGTGTTTATTTGAATAGGGATAAGCTTGGTTGGTAACCCTTTCTTTCCCTCTCCTCAATCTAAACCACCTATCAAGATGTCTTACGAGAAGTTAATGGAATATTATGATAATGAAGCAAGAAGAGCAATGAAGTATTACAAATTCCCAAAAAGACATAATGAGCAAGAATTACTTTGAATCATTCTTTAACTCTAACGAAGAACATAGCCAACACCCCAATCCAAGTCCAATTTACCACCTAGATAACACTCCACACCAAACATACCAAGCACCAAGACATTCCAGCTATCATCCAACAAGTCTACCGATGTATCAACCATCCGAGATCCCGACATATCATCCTACCGAGATCCCGACTTATCAACCAACCGAAATCCCACCATATTACCCATCCGGAGGATCAACACACTTACCACCAAATCCCCATCCTTCGTATGCTTTCCTCTCTAATATACCGATCAAAGAGGAACCAAAATCTCCTTCATCCGACTGGATGCAATGTCACTCTGATTAATGAAGGTGGCATACCGGTACTTCAACTATGGATTCTGCCGATTCCCGCATCAACAAGGAAAGGCCATCTCATAAACCCAAGATGAGAGTAACAATGCCATATTAAAAGATTCATATGCCGGCAATTACCGAAGAGGAACCAGAAGAAGAACCAGAAGAGGAACCGGAAGAGGAAACTGACCTTGAGGAGGAATCATGACAATACAAATGAAGTAACCACATCAATGGAAGAGCAACACTCAACTCCAAGCTATGGTTCGGTCGACCTGTATATGCAATTTCTCCATGAACTCAAGGGTAAGGCGTAATCAAGTTTCCCACCATACCAAGGTGAGATTCCATCCATTGAAGAACATGCCAATAAGATTCGTGAGCAGAATGAAGCAGCTGATGCATTCTTCAATTATCCCTCTGATGTGACAACATCTCCGTATCCAAACTCGAAGAACCACTATGACATTGTGATGATGGGTTACCGCGACCCACCTCCAAGATACGGATATCCTACCGACATACCTCAGTCCCAGGAGGAGCATTTAGATCGAGCCCTATAGGAAACTGATGGGTTGAGGAAGAAAATTGATGTTGATGAGAAGAAAAAGAAGAAGGTAGGAGACAAGCTTCTTCGCAAATGTAACAAGCTAACAAAAGTAGTGAAGAAATTTATGAAGGACTAAGAGGATGGTGACGATGGTGTATGCAAGAAAAGAAGTTATGTGTTAAAAATAGTTTGTATGTTATGTGTGAAATGTATCATATGTAATAAGGATATGACTTTATATATCACTTAAACGATATATAAGTATGTTGTAAAATAATATACATATCATTTATGATATGTATATGAATGTGAAATAAATAAAATTTGTATTTTAAGAAAAGAAATATGTTAAATTTCAGATAAAGAATGTCTCGACAAAGTGATAATCGAGAGGTTTCCCGAAAGGAAGCCGAGAAACGTGAAGTAAAAGGGAAAGGTCCTGAGAAAGAACAAGTCGAACCAATTCCCGATAAATACATGAACCAAATTCAACAAATGATTAAGAAAGCTGTTAGGGAAGAATCTGAATTTCGATCCCAATCTCGACAAACAAAACATTCTCAATCTGTTCACCTTTCCCAAAAATCTGTTAAGTCTCGTCCAAAACCATCTCTCCTAGAAGAGAGTGTCCATGAGTCAAATGCCGATGGAGGCGTTAGACAAGAATTTAAGAAACTCAAAATCTGAGGATGCTCGTTTAAAGATTTCAAGTACTATGGACCAAAAGAGTTCCATGGTGACAAGGGAGCCATCACAACTGTGAGGTGGCTCGAGGAGATGGAGACGATAGTTATTACAAGCAATTGTTCGGATGAGGAGAAGATACAGTACTATGCCTTGATGTTCAAAGGTGAGGCCCTGGAGTGGTGGAACACGTTAATGATGAGTAGAGGAAGGGAAGCAATGTATAGTTTGACCTGGAACGAGTTCAAGGAGTTGCTGATGTCAATTCTGTCCGATGCATGAAACGGACCAAATTCAAACCAAGTTCTTGACTCACAAGGTGGTTGGAACGAACCTTCGTGAATATAATACGAAATTTCACGAATACTGTCGCTTGGTTCCCCAGCTGGTTACCCCCGAGTCCAGCAAAGTCACACATTATATTTGGGGACTGCCACAAGAGATTCGTGACATGGTGAGGTCACACTTGCCACAAACCACTGACTCCGCGATGGAGTTGGCTGGGTATCTGATGGGCGGAATGATCGGCAATAAGGAGGAGGATAAGAAGATCGTGACGACGCAAGACTCGAAGAAGGAAGGGAATACCCGTTTCAAGGGTAAGGGAGTTGACCAACGAAGGTCAGGCTTCAACCCCGGCATCCCACAATGCAAAATTTGTAAGAAGTATCATAGGGGTAGATGCCATTTAATTCCACGACTTTGTGAATCATGTCATAAAACCGGCCACGCTACGACCGATTGTTGGAAAAAGAAAATGACCTGCTACAACTGCAAAGAGATGGGGCATCTTAGCTTCGAATGTCCCAAGAACAAGCCCGCGACTGGTGGTGCGGGTGGTAGCGGTCAAAAGAACGAGACCAAGAAGGGCAATGCAAGAGTCTTCGTTCTCGATACGAAGAAAGCGGCCGACACACCGGAAACTATCACCGGTACGTTCCTTGTTAACAACGCTTATGCTAGAGTCTTGTTTGATTCAGAAGCCAACTTAAGTTTTATAGATTATAACTTTTGTAGTCTATTAAACGAACCTTTAATCAAATTAAATAAAACTCTAAGCGTCGAGACCGCTAGTGGCGAAACTATTAAAATATCCGAAGCTTTAGAAAACGGAAAAATCTTATTAGCCGGTTATGTTTTGCCTATTCAATTGCTACCCATGACTCTTGCTGGTTTTGATGTTGTATTGGGTATGGATTGGTTATCCGACAACCATGCTCATATCCTTTGCAATAGCAAGACCGTTGAACTTCAAGCCTCGGATAAACGAACTATTCGAATTGAAAGGGATAAAGACGTTGGCCGAGTTACCCTAATCTCCATGATAAGGGCTAACAAATGTTTAAATCAAGGATGCTTAGCATTCATGGCCTACGTCACTGAAGAATCAAAACCCAAAGAAATCAAAGACGTTCATGTTGTTTCTGACTATGCCGATGTATTTCCCGATGAACTTCCCGGCATTCCTCTCGATCGTGAAGTAGAGTTTATAATCAATATTCTTCCTGGTACTGCTCCGATCGCTAATGCTCCGTATCGTCTTACGCCAACCGAGATGAAGGAATTAAAGAAACAACTTGACGAGCTTCTCGAGAAAGGTTTTATACGACCAAGTTCATAGCCATGGGGAGCCCCGATACTATTCGTTAAGAAGAAGGACGGATCCATGCGCATATGCATTGACTACCGAGATCTCAATAAAGTTACAATCAAGAATCATTATCCACTTCCTCGAATCGATGATTTGTTTGACCAACTTCAAGGTGCTAGCTTCTTTTCAAAAATCAAACTTCGTTCCGGCTATCACCAACTTAAAGTTCAATACGAAGATATCCCGAAAACCGCCTTTCGAACAAGGTATGGCCATTATGAGTTCACCGTTATGCCATTCGGACTTACTAATGCACGAGCTGCGTTCATGGATATGATGAACCGAATTTGTAAGCCTTACTTGGATAAATATGTTATCGTCTTCATCGACGACATACTTATTTATTCTAAGTCTAAGGACGATCATGAACATCATCTTCGAACCTTACTTGAAATCCTTAAGACCGAGAAGTTGTACGCCAAGTTCTCGAAATGCGAATTCTGGTTACACGAAGTGCAATTTCTTGGTCACATTATCAACGTTAATGGTATTCAAGTGGACCCCGCTAAGATTGAAGCTATCTCTAAGTGGGAAATCCCAAAGTCGCCAACCGAGATTCGAAGTTTCTTGGATTGGCTGGCTATTACCGTAGGTTCATCGAAAATTTTTCTCGAATTGTTGTTCCCTTAACTTCTTTAACTCGCAAAAACATCAAGTGTGAATGGGGAATGAAACAACAAGAGGCGTTCGATATACTTAAACAAAAGCTTACCCAAGCTCCTATACTGGCCTTGCCAGAAGGTACCGAAGATTTTGTTGTCTTTAGTGATGCATCTCATTCCGGCTTGGGATGTGTACTAATGCAATGAAAGAAAGTAATCGCTTATGCCTCTCTTCAACTTAAGGTGCACGAAAAGAACTATACAACTCACGATCTAGAGTTAGGCGCCATAATCTTGGCACTAAAGATATGGAGTAAGATTTATCGTGTACACTGATCATAAAAACTTAAAACACATATTTGAGCAAAAAGAGCTTAATATGCGGCAACGACGCTGGGTGGAAACTCTTAACGATTACGATTGTGAGATCGTTTATCACGAAGGTAAGGCCAACGTTGTGGCTGACGCCTTGAGTCGTAAAGAGCACGAAAAGCCAAAAAGAGTCCGAGCGTTAAGGAACTTCAAATCGATCTTATCGACCAAATCAAATCTGCTTAAACTCAAGCGATCAATGAAAACAAGATCTCCGATGAAAAACGTAACGGCACCATTGACTCGTTAGTCAAGGGTGATGATGGTATCCTTAGAATGGGAAACCGGATTTGGGTACCAATCATTGGAGACTTGCGTGAAAAGATTATGAACGAAGCGCATAAGTCCAAATACATGATTCACCCCGGTAGTGACAAAATGTATCAAAACCTCAAGCCAAACTACTGGTGGAATGGAATGAAAAAGGACATTGCTTCGCATGTTGCGAAATGTCTAACTTGTTTAAAAGTTAAAGCTGAACACCAAAAGCCTTCGGGACTGCTTCAGTAACTCGAACTTCCTATATGGAAGTGGGAGTTAATAACCATGGATTTCATAACCAAACTCCCAAAGAAGATCGTGTATCCGACTAACAAAAGTTATACTCGTACTATAGGTGCGAAATAGCAAAGGAAAGAACTCAAGGACGGTGTTTGAAGCCGATCCCATTTTAAAAGGTGAATACGCCCCACTTTTACAAACTTGTAAAAAAACAAAACGTGTTATGTGTAAAACTTTACATGAGGCTACGTGTCTCTAAAAATATTGTAAATAAGAGTATAAGCCTAGCCCTCAGGTTGTGGTATACGTTTGTCTGGATCTTTACATATGTGGTATGCGGTGGGCACATCGCACCACGCCTGGTCACGACCTCCAGCCACGATGGGCCGAACCAAAGTATGTTCGAGTGAGAATGACCTTGTGTATATTTATGGTACCTAAGTACGTCGAAATGCTGCGGTGTTTTGCTGAGGTGACCTAGTGTAGAGACTCGAGTTTATAATGATTGTTTAAAATTGATTATTCCTAAGCCAAGATGGGCTGAGGCTTGCGTGATCTCGAGGGGTGATTAATTAAAGAACATATTTTTAGCGTCAACATATTCACCAGCATTCGTTGCTGACGTATTTTTATTAACATCTTGCAGGTAACCAAGATTAGAGCTTGAAAGACGAAGAAGCTCAAGAATCCGATGGCTCGGATAATTTTGTGTAAATATTAAAATATGGTGGTTTTGTAAAACTTATAACAAGTAAACTTAAAACGAGACTTTTGTCTCGTTGTTTTGTAATGTAAACATTTACAAGTATGATCCTTATATATTATAAAGACTTCCGCATTAACCTGCCACTCTGATTTATTTACAAATACGATACCAACTATTGGTCACACTCCTAGGCCCTAGATGGTGGTGTGACAGCCATCTTGCCGGCCGGAGGTCTGCTAGCGACAGATCCAACAGCTGGGAACTCCGGTTCCCACTCCGACGGGATCCCATAAGTGTGGATAAGCTTTTCATAATCAGAACTCTTCCAATTAACTTCTACAATATCAGTATTGGGTGATGACGGAAATTTATTTTTTATCACCAACCATCGGTTCGATAATGAAAGGAAAACAACGAGCAATTTTGAACAGAAGTAAAAGTCCAATCGGAAGTTTGGAAGAAAAGATGAAGAAAAATGAGAAATCAAAGATGATAAAACTTCAAAAGATAAATAATTGCTACTATTTATACTCATCGCAATAAATGTGGTGGGATACGAACAGTGGAGAGAAAAAAGCACAGTCCACTGAGACGACGCCACGTCAAAACCAAAGTATACAAAAACATGTATAATACTCAAACGATCAAAATATACCAAAACCCTTAAAATGTCAAAATAAACCAAAATAAATCCAAACGATTATGATACGCCCAAATGAGTCAAAATACACCAAAAACCTTAACATATCAAAATAAACCAAAATATATCCAAACGATTCTGATACGCCAAATGGGTCAAAATACACCAAAAACCTTAACATATCACAATAAACCAAAATAAATCCAAACGATTCTGATACGCCCAAATGGGTCAAATACACAAAAAACCTTAACATATCAAAATACACCAAAATAAATCCAAACGATCCTGATACGCCCAAATGGGTCAAAATACACCAAAATACCCCACAAACAAAGAAAAAACACACCAAAAATGAGCCCAGTTGGGTATAATCACCTATTCTACCCCATCGCGGGTCGCACTTATCAACTCTGCCTTTTTATTTCTACCTTTTGCACTTGCCACCTTTGGTTGTGGATCTTTTTTCTCCTACGTCCAAGACCTGATGTTAGTTTCTTTGTAGTTTTGACTAGTCACTTTTCTTGCAGTTCCAACCTTTTTGTCCTTCTTTTCTTTTGTGTTCTTCTTTTCTTTCTCTAAAGAGTCTCTTTTTCTTTTCATTGTCGGTCTACCAGGAATTCGTCTTTCTTTTGGAGGTAGGGGTTTAACATCATTTGTTTTAGGCCAATGCATACTTCCATTCAACGGTTGGATACGATGTCTATAAGCTTCCTTAAATATGTCCTTTGTAAACCAGCTGCTGACATAGCATCTGGGTTTATGTTGATGAACCCTAAAGCTGCTACCGTATGAACACAAGGGATGCCTGACAATTGCCATGATTTGCACGTGCAAGTTTGTTACCGAATCTTCACTACATATGCATTTTTTTCACTCCTTAAATGCTTGACAATTGCCTGATCTGCACATGCAAGTTTGTTACCGCTTGGAATAACTTCATAGTGCCTACATTATCAACCCAAAAGTCTATTAAAATTCATAACAAGATAGCAAAAAGATAAAAATATAACGATTACCTATGTGTTTTTTAATATCTTCTAGTTTATTTTTTCTGACTATAGGGTGATGTGCGTGCGGTTATAAAATTGGATGATTGGGAGATTTAGCTTTCACATAAGATCGTGTTTTAAATTTATAAAGTGATTTCTACTAAGAGTAAACACACACAAAATAAACAAGTGTACCTATCGTTTATGTATAATAGTATTGATAAGAACCAAGTATCGATCCGTGGACACAAATGTTTCTATTACTAAATCTTCATTTTATTTCAATCGGATAGTTTAATCATTTTGGGGTTGATTTTCAAACTTTAATAAAAACTACTTTTATATAATATATAGTTGACAAGAAGAGAAAATCTAAATGAGTAAATCATTTATATGAATTTACCATCTAAGATCAAGAATCCACTCCATTCTTCCTTAATGATTATTAATTAAACATATGATAAACTTGCCATAATAATATATGATAGAATAGCCCCTCATTTCTAAGTAAACATATTATATGACATAAAAGAAAGTAGCATGCATATTTTCAAGTCCACCCTTTCTTAATCTCATACTACCACGAGAATGTCAATTTAAGTAGGCAAGTAGTTTAGTAAAGCAGAAAGATTATGATTGACTTCGATTTCTCAAATACCAATTCTAACAAATTTGGGTGATTATAGTTTAGTCACAAAACCTCCATTTGGTTGATTTAATTAGGTTATAATTACACATTCATTAACATATGATTTCTTTAACTAGCATGATAACCTAATCAATCGTGTTAACAATGTTATTTCAGAATAATCAAAACTAGAGAAATAGATCATAGCTTATATATCATCATTTCTAAGTATGATATAAGGATCCATGTTTTATCTTGAATCTTCCCAAACAACCCACCACCCACACTCACACGCCACCACCATCACCACCCACCCTACACCACCACATGCCATCATTAAAACTTTAAAAAGCAGCCATCACCATTCTCCCGTATCTTTTTCCTACAATAAAACTCTTGCTACCATTTTCTACTTCACTGGAATCAAACCATCTCCATCACAATCGGTTTTCCGGCCAACAGTACATGGGTCGGACCTTGGGGAGTAGAAACGAGTTGGGTCGGGTCGATGGATCAATCTCCATCACAATCTGTTTTCCGGCCAAACTTTCAGACTTAATTCTGTTTTAGAGTCCTCAAAAGTTGCAGATCTAATCTAATTTTTTACTTTAATTAGTCAAACACCATTTCTTTTCCCTGATTTCGATTCCACTTAATTTTTTTTTGTAAATAAATAGTTTATTAGTAAGAATGATTCCACTAAGGTATGAGATGGCCAGAGCTTAGAATCTGAAAGGTTGGGTGGTTCCGGTGACTTGGTAGGGAAGGTAGTGGGTGATGAGCGATGGTGGTAGTGGGTGGCATAGGTTTCAGACGGTGGTGGTTCTGGAGAATGAATGGTAGCTGCCGGAGGTTAAACAGTGGTGGGTGGTGAAGTTGGGTTGGTGGTGGTGAAGGTGTTATAGAATAAGAAATAAAGAAAGAGAAAGGAGATTATATAATATATTCTTTTAATTTTGATTATTAAAATGTTTTTTAATTAAATTGATAAAAGTTCTAATTTGTCCTCATGTGTAAGACACATGACTAGACTTAACGAGAAAACTAACTGAGTTAAGGTCAAATAACAAACGATGTTAGATTTGTAAACGTAAAGGATAAAACACATCAAATTGAAAATAAAGGAGAATGAGTGAAATTTGAAACAAAAATAAATGACAATTTCTGTAATTATGTCTTTTTTTAATTTTTTTTTACAAATAGGACTTGTACTCAAGACCTCTTTGTTTAAAAAAAAAGAAGTCCGCCTCACCTCAATCACTTGGACTGGTTCGAAGATCATCGACTATCAAAAGCCACAAGATATTTTGGGCATTTGTAGAAGTTGTGAAGTATAGTTGAGGTCCAGGGTCTCATCATTCCTTAATAGTGTTAATTTATTCGTTTTTGTTCGAAAATTTTTAAACGTAGCGTAACTTTACTCTTTTTCCTCCGAATTTTTTTGAGCATGGCTCCCCCTATTTATGAAAGTTTTTGTACGTATTGAATCCCCCTGGACGCGTTTATGACCAAGTTTCGCCATTTATTTGAAGTAAGATTATAAATAAACTTCTACCTGAATAATTATTAATACCAACCTTAAATATTTTATTGGGGATTATTATGGGTAAAGTTAAAATAAAAAAGGAGACAAAAATTAGAAGTGCGAGAAGTATTTGTGACCACACAAAAACTCATTAAAAATAAATACAAAAAAATAATAAAAAAAATCGTAACTCAAAATATAAATAAATAACGAAAAAAATTAAAAAACTAAATTGCTTATCATTTCCGTTCAAAAAAAATACAAAAAAAATAAAAAAATTTGACGAAAAAACACAATGCCGAGATCAAAGACACAATGACGAAAATGAACAAAAGACACAATTATAACTAAAAAAAGCCACAACAGATCGCTAAATAGAACACAATGCCGAACAAAATATAGCAAAATGTTAGAGGATATAAAATGTAAATATGAGTATGTGTCGTGTGCATTGTGCCTATTAGGAGAAAATAAACAATCAATTTGTAATAACCTTTGGGCCTATATAAGCTTTTGGGCCTCGTGTAGTGGCACGGTATGCAGTATGCACAGCCCAAGAACCGGCTCTGTGGTTAACATTGATGTACACACAGTTACAGGTTTACCAACATTGAGATCCTATAAATATAAAAGACAACATTCACATTAATCACCCTTTATTGAATTTAAGTTGTAGTTAAATACCCGTTTTACCCTATGCATTTAGTAATAGTGTATAAATTCACAGTGAGTAACATATATAATTTTATACAATGTCGACATGTCACATGTGTTTTGAACTATAAAAAAACAATGCGGAAAAGAAAGCACACATGAAAACAATGAAAAAGAGAACATACATGAAAACAGTTAAAATCATAAATGTTGTGCATTATCATTTTCTCGTTTCATCCACACAATTAAGCATGAGCATTCCCTTCCTTTACCCAATCAATGAAATTGTTGAGATTTTTGTCTGAGGAATTTCCCTTTTGCAAGCAGTCAATCACTTTTTCTTGCAAATTCAAAGCATTTTGTTTGATTGTGTAATTATTGAGAAGTTGGTCCACTTTACTCTTGATTTCTCCTCGTGTAACAATACATGTATCATCTTTGTTTAAACTCACACCAGTTTTCCAGACATCACATATGTATGTCTTATCAAAAAACTGATCAGCAAAGTATGGCCAACACAAGAAAGGAACGCCATTGCTACCACCTTCCATGGTAGAGTTCCAGCCACAATGACTCATGAAGCAAGCCACTGACGGATGCTTTAGGACCTCTTGTTGAGGTGCCCAATTGACGATTTTCCCAAGAGTACCTATGCTGTCCATGTAGCCATCTGGCAAGACATAGTCCATACTACCACTTGTACTATGTCGAACCACCCACAAGAATGGCCTTTTGGTATCTAAGAGTCCCATCGCTAGCTCTTCAAATTGCGTCTGGTTGAAAATTGTGATGCTTCCAAATGCCACATAGATGACAGAGTTGATCGGTTGTTGATCAAGCCATGTTAGGCAAGTGGAGTCTTCGTTCCAAAAGTGGCCTACTTGCTTTGTTGAGTTGTTGGTCGCTAAAAGTGGACCAATTGGCAACATCTTTGGAAATAGGGTGAACGTCCCATGCTCTAGTTCCATGGCTGAATTGCAAATTATTCTGTCTGCTATTTTTGTTGCTTCATTTCCCTCAAGAAATAGGTAATCAAATAAAACTTGGTTCATGATTGGGTCTCCCATACATACCCATACAAACATTGTAGGGTCCAAGAGTGGCATGGACGTTGATAGCTGAACCATGTCATCCTTCAAAAGTTTTCCTAAAATAAAAGGAATTTTTATTTGGGTACCTTCTGTTACATGATATAAGGTCGATAAAAGCTCGGACCGAGTTTAAAAGAGCTCGAGTCTAGAAACTAAGTTTGCTTAGTAAAAGAGCCTGAGCCCGAGCTCGTTCATGAGCCTATTTTTTAATATAATTTTAACTAATAAATTAATATATATATATATATATATATATATATATATATATATATTAGTTATTATATATTTTTTTGAAAGACCTAATTATAATAAAAAACCAAACAGGAGTCCCGCAAGTTGCCAGAGCCCATAAGCACAATGGTACAGACAAGAACGATGAAATATAGTTATAAATGTGTGTGTAAAATATTAAAATAAGTAGATAATCAAGTCCCGTATCAATAATCAACACACAAACTAAACGAATAACTCTCGTTTATATTAATCAGAAAATATAACTCTAAAAACTGATTACAAACCCTCAAACCCTAACTCGGTTTGACTCTTGATGAACCCTAACTCGGTTACACCAAACTCACCTCTCTAATGTCTAACCATTAACTCGGTTTGTATAGACTAACCCTAACTTGTTAGCCAAGACATTACTACATATAATAAACCTAATTATTGGGTTGCGCCTTACACTTAAGCCAAACAACAACTGACCCAACAATCACCCCCGCAATTGTTGTACCCGAGTCACCCGACTCATCCCCTAATTTCCTACTCGAAATTGGCGAGTCTTCAACTTCACGCTTGTCATCCTTTACTTGATTCTCCCGAGGCTTTTCATGATCTCTTGCAATGTTCTTTCGGCTACACTTGGCTAGAAGTAACACTTGCTTCGTTTGATCATCACACGCCTTCCCTTGTGCTTGAATCACTTTCTTGACCACGCGTTTAGTTTCTTGAACACTCTTCTTTGGACTTTGAATTTTGGAACTTGGATCTTTGATTGGAATCTGACTCATAACCGACTTGTCTTCTTTCAGTCCAATACTTTGAAGATCCCTACCTGCAAAATTCTTTATTACAATGATAGCTCGTTTACCGGGACTTGTTATCTTGAGACTGATCTTGTACAATCGATTCTTGGTCCTTGTCACCTTCATCAAAAGCTTACCTGTATCATCTTTAATGGTTAACAAATCATGTTTCATGTGAATCTCGCATCCACCTTCCGTTGCTTGACCAAGACTTATGATATTGCACTGTAGGCTCGGAATGTAGTAGACATCGGTCAACAAACGTTGCTCCCCCGTTTTTCCTTCAATTAAGACCGACCATTTTCCAGGAATATCAATACAAGATTCATCTCCGAACTTCACCGTTCCCGTGACTTTTTCATTCAATTCATAAAAATACGCTTTACTACCCGTCATGTGATTCGATGCTCCGTTGTCGAGATACCAAACATCTTTCTCCATCGGCTCGGTTTCGAAACGCTTTGGAATCACACCATCTTCATTCAGAAAAACCGTTTTCTGATCTCCTTTAATCATAAATAAACTCGGATCAATATCATCAATTTTGTTCAAATTATATTCTTCCTTTTTCTTCATACGTTCCGGACACGTAGATGCAAAGTGACCGAACTCATCACAACGGAAACACTGAACTTGTGACATATCCTTTTTTCTCCATTGACGATCCTTTCTTTGACCCAGTATACCTTGACCCATGATGTTGACCATCTCGGTTGTCACAACCATCTTGATCTTCATCATCTCAATCTTGACCTCCGGTTTCACGGCCTTTTCCACGTCCTCGTGAACTCGGCCAACCCTTACCTCGGCTACCGGACTGATGATACGACTTCCCTTTGTAATTACTTTCCGACGGATTGAAAAGTAACTGACCTTGTGAATTTGAAGCGCGTTCTCTCCCTCGTAGACGTTCCTCAAACGCCTTAAGTCTTTCAACAACATCTTCAAACCTCATACTATCAAGATCAACCGTTTGCTCGATTGAGGCTACCAAGTTAAAGTATTTGTCTGGAACCGCGTCAAGTAACTTTTTCACCAAAACATCTTGCTCGAATACGTGACCAAGACCCGTTGCCTTTGAAACCATACCAGTTATTTTTCCCGCAAACTGATCAACAGTCTCGTCTTCCGCCATCTTGAGTTTCTCAAATTCACTTTTCAACGTTAGTAGTCGAGCCTTTTGAACTCGTTCGGCCCTAATAAACTGAGAAACACCTTCAAAGCCGCCCATATTTCTCGAGCATTCCTGTATTGAGAAACTTGAAGAAGAATATTATCTTCCATAACTTGGAACAAAAACAACCTTGCCGTTTAATTCTTATTCGCATCATTAACCTACAGCAGATCATGTTTCTATGCATCTAATAATTGTGATTACGTCATCCAAGACTTGGTATTTATTAGGTTACAAAAGTATTGCTTTTATTCTTGGTGGGGATAAGATAATAAAAGGAATAAGCAAGCAGGTTTAATATTTGTTATCTTGGTCAAGCTTTAAGTTTTTTTTTCTTTCATTGGATAAACAAGTTGGTTAGACCAGGTTTTTTATTTGGGTTGAATAAGACGGTTTAATTCAAAGAACATTAAACAGCTAAGTGGAGCCGAAAGAACATTGCAAGAGATCATGAACAACCCAGCCGCAAACCAAAACAAACACCCTTTGTTCGATTCTAATAATCCTCCGCAAGCCGCCGATCGCCGCCAACTGATTATCGATTTCTTGAACTTGGCTCTGATACCAATTCAAGTCTCGTATCAATAATCAACACACAAACTAAACGAATAACTCTCGTTTATATTAATCAGAAAATATAACTCTAAAAACTGATTACAAACCCTCAAACCCTAACTCGGTTTGACTCTTGATGAACCCTAACTCGGTTACACCAAACTCACCTCTCTAATGTCTAACCATTAACTCGGTTTATATAGACTAACCCTAACTTGTTAGCCAAGACATTACCAAATATAATAAACCTAATTATTGGGTTGGGCCTTACACTTAAGCCAAACAACAATTGACCCAACAGATAATATATATTATGTTATATATAAATATAACTATAAATACTAATAAAAAATAGTTATATATGTATTTAAATTAGTCAATATATACTAAATAGGCCGAGCTGAGCTGGACTCGAGCTTGAAAAGCTACTAACAAGACCAGCTTTAGACCAAATGATCCTAGCTCGAGCACTTATAACTTAAACGGGCGAATCTCGAGCGTCAATGAGTCTGGGATGGGCTCAACTCGTTTACACCCATAAGTTAAGGCAATAGTGACGGCCCCTGTGAAACATGATAGTTTTGTACAAGTAACTATATAGTTTTGTACGTCAATATATAAAAGGTTATCTAACCTCTAGTGTTTATAACTTCATCATCAATTAGCTTCGGAATGCTCATGGCGACGGCCACAACTGCAGCCGAGCATGGAGTAAAGAGTGCTAGTCTAATACCCATCTTCCGAGCAACTTTTCCAACCCATCCCATGCAAAAATCGGCAACGATGCAAGTAATGTTATCCTCATTATTTTTGTCGATATCATTTATTAGCTCTTCTAGTTTGGTGGGCATGAGTTCAAACATTGCTTTGGTCAACAACACAAGATCATCCCTATCGTCACATGGTCCCAACCCGTCCGAGATTGTAACCATGTTCATCAAATCATTCGGGACATCTATATCGGACCAAGCACTAGTAACTCGTTTGTGAATGAACTCAGTGTTCACAAAGGTGACCTTGAGACCGTTGCGGATAAAGGAACGTGATACCTCCATGAGAGGAATCACATGGCCTTGTGCTGGATAAGGTATTACTAGAACATGAATATTATTTGTCATTTTTGTTTCGCTGAGAGTGTGAGTGTGTTTAATTAGAAGCTCTTATCGATGGGTATAAATAATCGAGGTTACAACTATTGGTTGATTTTACGTCGAGTTGTTTCTGGAAGGTTGGAAAGCAACCAATTTGTCTTATGTGTAATAGAGAGTAATTTAATTTAATAATAATGTTTTAAATAGAACAAATTTTTTATTATACCTACAATAATTGATTAAAACGTTTCTTGTAAAAACTAATTTTTAATAACGTAGACATAATAAAAAAAGGTAAATATATAATTCAAATACAATAATGTAAGAATTTAAGTATGAGTTATATATTTCGGGTTATTTTTCAGCTAATTAAGGACAAAGATGGGTGAGTTTGTGACGAATTGATTATGGGTTAGATTTTGACGCGGTTCAAAAAGTTAAAATTTCGAGTCGAAAGCCCCTCTACTCTGGATTGGTTTCGAGTGAGTTTTGGTTCTAGTTTTTGACACGTAAATTTAGCTTGGGTCACCGGATTCAAGTTACGAGTTAGCTTGGAAATTTGATACGGGACAAATTTCACACGAAGTGTATTTCGGATAATTTTGATTTAACACAGCCCGTTAACTAACTCCGGGTAACTTAATTAAGTTTCGACATGGGTCATACTTGGATTATTTTGGAAATTTAAATTTGCTTGTTTAAGTTTATTTGGTTTCATAATAACGTCTATATTCTTGTTGTTAGTTGCCGTGACGTAACGAGAAGATCCGCTTCTAAATCGCGTTAATAAAAAATTAATATAATTTGAAATAACTAAATTATCTTATCAAATTGAGTGATTTTTCTAATACAAGGAGATGGAAGACAACGATGATTGACAATAACCTGCAACCATGTAAATAGGTGGCAACAATAACTAATTATTTTTAAAAATCTGTTTATTTATCTAATAATAAATTTGATACGGGTTCGTTTAGGTTATTTAAAGTTAATCAACGGATTAATGTAGTTCTGCTCGGTGGTGGGCTCGATTTTTTTTCTCTTTTGTCAGTATTTTTCGATAATTAGATTTATAACTATACGATGTTAAAATTTTCAGATCTAGTCGAGTCACATGACAAAAAAGCAAATACCACGTTAAAAGTACATTGTCGCTAAAAAGACACCCAATAAAGTACAGAGTCATTTGAAATATAAAAGAAAATTGCATTAGTTTATAATAAAATACCTAAGGTATGTAAGTTGACATGTCGGTCCTATTTTCAATAAGTAATTGTCGGCCGGAATGCTTGTGACCTTAGACCCAGTGATCGGAACTCTTTTTATTTCATCTCGTCTATGAGGCTCTTGGAAAAGGAGTCGTAAAGCTTCTTGGTACCATGGATTTTATTTTTAGACACAAGCGATACCTTTGGCCAACATGAGAAGCTTCTAGGGATTAGGATTGAGACTGGGATTTGTTGCATCGCATGGGTGTGTGTGTGAGAGAGAGAAAAGTAATAAATAAATAAAATAAGGGTATAAATGTCACTTCAACGATTTTCAAGGTCAAACAACGGTTAACTTAACCGACATGCTTAAACTGAATCACACTTACAACGTTGGGGGCTTGGATGGGTTAAATTTGAAATGCGTGTCACAAAATACATTCTGACGTTGATCATAGGTTTGCAAAACGTAATTATCTCAAAGTTGTTTATTATTGCAGTACCAAAGAAGAGATTGTACCCTTCAACTAGTTGAAAAAGAAAGTGGAAATGGGTCGTGTCTTCTTAAGGGGAAGTATTCGAAGTATAAGTAACCTTAGATGGTTAAGATGCTAGTTGACCGGTACACTTTAGGTACTAGCATAGTAGCATTTACATGTTAATTATTCATAACTTGCATTGATACTATATTATTATATACATATATATTATTGTTCATTAGTTTTTATATTTTATAGGGTTAAAGACGAAACTAGGTAAAATGATGAAGGAAAAGCTTTTAAAAAGGTCTTCGGCTACAGGGCCGTCTCCAAAAATTTAGATACCTCAGCCGAGCAAAATAAAAAGGCCCGTATGTCTTAACGAAAAAAATTTATTCGCTAGTGTACATGAATAAAACTTTTATTGACCGGTTCATTATAAGTAGAAACCATTCTGAGCATGGACTTATCTCATAAACCATAATAAATAACCTTATTTTTAACACCAAAACACACACACACACACACACACATATATATATATATATATATATATGTGTGTGTGTGTGTAATATGTGTAAAAAAGTTTATGCCCCCGAACCTTATGTGCCCTGGCTGATGGTGCGGCTCTACACCCTCCAAGCCTCCCCTATTCGGAAATTAGCTGGTGAATAACTAAACTACTTGTGGCCAACAATTAAATTGTGGAAAAAATGAATTAAAAGAGGTCTGACGTGAAGTACAAGAATTGAGAATTAAGCAAAAATAGAAGTTAGCAATGATGTGTTGACTATTATTTAAAGTTGTGACATATAAACCACTAAATCGTCTGGATAAAAATTAGTTGAACCACTAAGTCGTCTTTGTTTTGATGAACTTTATCGTCTTCATTTAGTCTTCTACTCGAGCCGTTGGACCTAAGTTCAAATGTCTTTCCAAAATCTCTTTATTGAATCTGACATCAAATATTGATTCAAAATCGTTGTTGAATCTGACAACAACATAGAACCAAAATGAACACATCGAGCTTTTGTTGGACAGAACGACATTTTACATAACTCGAAATGAACCCATATCGGTGATAATCGAGTTGTAGAATAGAACATTGCCAATGAAAGAGGAAGCCATTTTCTTGTTGTTTTTTGCCTTTTTGATATTCTTCAAGTCGTCGTCGTCGTCATCATCATCATCATACTCAGTATATTCCACCAATAACAAAGCTATGGTAGGGTCTGGGGTGGGTAAGATGTAGACAACCTTATCTCTACCGCTCAACCCCGTAGAAATAGAGAGCCTGCTTCCGGTGAGACCTCTGACTCGATAGTAGTTTTGCATCAAGCCTTGGACATAAGACACATAAAACTCAACCATCGAGATACCGGACGATTGGTGCATGTACCATTGTCTTTCGGCTATCAACACATCCACATGATGCCTGATTAACCTTCCACATTCCGCCACTTTTAACGTTATTTTCACGAGATTAGTATGGTTGATAGTAATCATTCGATATTCATTGTTCTAGATTAGTATTGGATTTTGTGGGGACGCTAAGCATTTGTGGATTCAACTATCTATTCCATTAATTTAATCAGTTTGGCTCAATTTGATGTTACTCAAATCATCATTTCTTTTTATTGAGAAAAATTTGATTATGGGTTGGTTAATTAAGTGAATTGGGTTGAGGAGTTAAAACAAAATCATGTCTATATGGTTTCCCATCTAAGATTATATTAGATGAAGTGGCTATTTCCCAAACATGAACATGTGGTGATTGCCTTACTTTCCAATTGTTGTTACAACTGAAAAGTAACTCTTTTTCTTAAATTGTATTCACAATCAAAATCCACTTTTAAAGTATCGGTTGATATCATTTGTTTATTTAGATTAATATTAGAATAAACAACCAAACAAGAAGTGTAACATAGACCACACACTCATCGTGAATGTGATACCTTATTTACTTTAGCTATATAATTTAATAAACTTTTTAAATGACTAAGATGATAGTTACCAATAGTTATCCTTGTCTATTTATTTAGGGATGCGCATGAATCGAAAAAACTGTCCTGAAACAAAAACTAATGGTTTGGTTTTATGTTTTTGTAAAATTTGAACTTACGTACGGTTGGTTTTGGTTTTGTATGTACTAGGAAACCGAAAAACCGAACCGAATTTCTAGATTTTCATTTTTTTATTTTGAGTAATTTATCATAATTCATTACCATGTAACTCAAATATTTTCCCCCAAATGGATAATAGTCATTTAGTTTATTAATTTACATGTTTTATACCTAAATTCAATATTTTAGGCTAACTTTTTTTTTTGAATCCAAAATTTTCAAGCTCGTATGCCAAAAACTGAAAAAACCAAAATCAATATGAAAACTGAACAACTGAAACTGAAACCAAACAGTTTAAAAAATCCAAAACTGAAGTTTGGTTTTCACCCAAAATGAGCCTAAACTGAACCGTGCACACCATCCTATGTACGAAAAAGTTGCAAATATATTGGTAGATTTGCGACTATATAGGTTGTTATATACGTAGATGTAAAGATTTATATCTAACATCATACATGATGAAATTTTGTTATACTGATGATAAAAGACTTGGTTTACATCCTATTGTGCTTGATCCTTTTCTAATTGCCCCAACAAATTTTACGTGAGACCAACACCATTCAAGATTGCTCGTAGAGATCTAGGCCGGAATCGAAATCCTTGTTGAGCAAAACTTCTTGTGGCACAATAAAATGATGATTTAGAAATGCATTCTTGCTAATTACGCACCCGTTGTGACAGCCACACATATGTTTGAATTCACTATCAAAACACCCCGACCCAACCATGCTGAGGCCATGATGATGCGAACACACTACTTGATGGCACGGATTGCGTCATGCTGCATGGTGAAATTAAGTGCAGCTGGGGCACACCGGCCTTAGATTGTTGTGAAAACGATGGCTCGGATTTGTATCGAAGCAGAACCATCTCTGGACCAGATTTAATGAGAGAATAAAGCATACTCCTTTACCAATGAGACCATTGGAATCTCTTGCAACATATGCTGTTAGAACAGCTAACAAGGCTAAAGCAAAGGTGATGGTGGTAACTGCTAATATTGATTTTTCATATTGGTTTGCCTTTTTGTTTGCATCTTATATTCGGTTTTGTTGGTTTGGACCATATTTCCTTAAGAATATATGTTGGTTAGGTTAATTGAGCATTGGTGTCTTTAAGATTAATATGCAGATATCGTTTCATAGAAAATGTAGTCGTTGTGTTGAAATATGACATATGTACATGCTGAACATTCTAAAAGAGTTTTTCATATAGATTTAACTGAAGGAATATATATAGCTGATGAATAGCGATCACTATAGCTTATGATGCCTAATCATGCTTTGATAGATACAACAAACTACGTACGTCTTTCTATCTAAATTATAGATTACCTTTGCAAATTCTCATAATGTTGGTAGCTAGGGTAACCACTCATACCTTACAACGTAATTGTTGAAAATAATAGCACAAATAAACATTCATCACTTAGGTCTCGCTAGTCTGACATCTCTTATAAGATGAAATGTGTTCAAGGATTTAGAGTTGACTTAAAAGTAAAAGAAGATGACTCAAATTAATTTGGCTAGACTGATTATTTAAAAAAGGTGACACGTGGATCGACCGTGCATAGGAGACCGTTAATATTTTTTAAGCTTTTTTAGTAATTTTCCAGCCATTTTGCCGAGGTTTAGTTTTTAGAAAAAATAAATAGTAAAAGTGAAAAGCCACTTTTTTCTCAAGTATTTTTCATACGTTTCATGATTTAGAAATGAAAATTGTCTCGACTACTCAAATTAAATGTTGAAATCTAGTCCGAGCCATGTGTATTACAAAACAGGATAGCTTTCGACCTCAAACTTTTAAGACCCCATTTTAAGACTTATCAAGGTTTCCGTCACCCTCAAGGGACATCGGTTGATTTTATCTCATTTTCAAAAATAGTTAAAATTCTGAACGTACAGACACATGTTCAGAAACATATAATTCAGCTTTGCTAACTTAGTTTTATGAAGATCGAAACAAAGATCAAAACTTTGTTTCGCATTTGGTATTTCTTTATTTTGTATATGTGTATATTTTAAGCATTTGGGCTAAATTTGATAACAAAAGAAGGCCTGGCAGGATGGTCTTTCTAGTAGAAGCAATATCCCTTAAAATAAGTAACAATAAAATGGTAGGAATCTAAATGATTGAAAGTGAATCAACAAAACGTGGATAAAAGAACAACCAAATGATAGGCAAACCAACGTTGAAAACGAGCAACTAAATGATGAACAAACACATATAGGAAATGAAAATTGTAACAATGACAATTTAAAAGAGATCCATATTTTTAGCTTTGTCTTTTTCTTAAAATGGTTAAGTTGCTCCTGAAGAAGTTTTGCATCAAAATGTGTTTTTGTAGTTTTAAGTCTCCAAAACATATACGTTGGTAGACTTCTTATTAAAGGGTCTTTCAATCACCTTATTTTATAGTTGTGTTTTATAAAAGATATGCCCTCTGGGTTTATCTTTCATTGTGTTTTACAATAAGGTCTTATAAAAGTTTATAAAACTTGTTTTAATGTTCCTTCTTAACTTTGGGTTTTATATCACTTTCCAATAAACCAAAGATCGTGAAAGGCACATGCCTAGGCATTGAAGAAACACAGATCTAACCGTATTAGGATTATCTATATTTTCACTGGGTAAGTGTTAATGGATGAAGCTAGGTTGAAAGGAGTTGAGAATCGAGCTAGACCCGGTTCAGAATCTTGCAAAACAAAACTACCGTTAGCTCATCACAGGAAGGACAAGATGAGGGATCTTCCTGTTATCACCATCCGACATGAGAATAAGTACTCTTATTTTAGAGAGAGAAGGTACAAAGTGATTAATGTAATGTGGGAGTTGTGCATGAATACCTCATGAGTCATGATGATGGAAAAAGTATTTATAGTCGGGGGTAGGGGAATATGATTAGTGGAGTTGTCAGTATCTGGAAGATGTTTCTTTCTACCTGAATGAACACGTGATTGATTTTGATAGGAGATGACAGCTAGCCATGTGCAAGGCTGTTACAAAACGTTTAGCTGGCTTCTCCTAATTGGTTGTGCCGTCACGTGTTCTCCACAAGGAGGTAAATGTCGCTATCTGGGAATATTTACATCACTCTTCTAAAATGGCATTTTTTATACCTGTCTTTCTTCAATGAACGTGAAGTCATCCATTTGTCCTTCCGCGTGCGGGAAGTTTCCGCAGTTTATTCAGGTTTACCCACTCACGTGGAAGGCTTCTACGGTCCCAAGAAGGGAATCTGGACTTCCGTTCTTTGGTGAATGATTCTCGCTGGTGTCGAAGCATGAAATGAATCTGACATAATCCATGACGATGTTTCCACGGATTTCGAGATGAACGAACCATGTCTTGATCTTCTTCTCCGGTTGCTTGAGATCTGCAATGGCTTTTCGGGAGCGTGGAGGTGACTGCTAAGAAATCTCAAGGATCTCTTGTTTACAGACACAAAAAAGTGGTGGTGGCTCTTATTGAGCATGACCTTTTAATAAGGAGGTGGAGACCTCCTTAAATAGAGAGCCTCATGGCCACCATCATGGTACCCTAATGGGCCTAGCCCAGTTAGGGTTACCTCCACAAAACCCCCTCAGCCCAATAACATTGTATTAGTCCATATTAGAGATGGGCAAAAAAACCGGTTGGTGAACCGGTTCAACGGTTTAAACCGAAAACCGGTTTTTACAAAAACCGGTTATTTAAAAACCGGTTTGACCGGTTTAGTAACCGCCGGTTCGTATATCGGTTACAAGTTCTAGAGAAAAAACCGGTTACTGAACCGGTTATGGAAAAAACCGGTTAATTTTAAAACCGGTTATTATGAAAAAAACCGGTTATTAACCGGTTATTTAAAAAAAAAAACCGGTTAACCGGTTATTAACCGGTTCTAACCGGTTTCTAAACCGGTCCTAACCGGTTAGACCGGTCCGAGTTTTGCACCAAAAAAACCGGTTAATAAACCGGTCCGGTTATTTAAAAACCGGTTTTTTTCCAGGCCAAGAAAAACCGGTCCGGTTATTAACCGAACCGGTTTTTTTAAAAAAACCGATTTGTGCACCTCTAGTCCATATAGTAAAATAAGCCAATATAATAAATTTAGGGTCGTAAAACCGGGTTTAGTACCATACCCCTACAAGCCCCCCAAGTCCAGCGTTGCTCCTGGGCGCGCAAGCGTCTAGGTGGAGCGCTGGACTTTATGAGGTGTGTTAGGCCATGAGGCGGTTTTTTTTCCTTTTCTTCGGCCTTGTCTTTATTGTCTTTGAGTTTTGGGAGGTTTTCTCCATGATGGTGACATGTTGTGGTCTTTATGATAATGATGGTGCCCTGGCATGAATAAGATATAGGACGCATCATAACAATAGTGGCGCGAGGCCTGATAAAAGGTAGAGCGCGCATCTCGATAATAATGTAACATAACTTGCGCGCGAGGCAGCTTACGAGTTATGAGAATAATAAAGCCTGCGCGCGAGGCGACTTACGGATCTATGGGAATAATAAAGCCTGCGCGCGTGGCGACTTACGAGCTATAAGAATAATAAAGCCTGCGCGCGTGGCGACTTACGAGCTATAAGAATAATAAAGCCTGCGCGCGAGGCGACTTACGAGCTATAAGAATAATAAAGCCTGCGCGTGAGGCGACTTACGAGCTATAAGAATAATAAAGCCTGCGCGCGAGGCGACTTACGGATCTATGGGAATAATAAAGCCTGCGCGCGTGGCGACTTACGAGCTATAAGAATAATAAAGCCTGCGCGCGAGGCGACTTACGAGCTATAATAATAATAAAGCCTGCGCGCGTGGCGACTTACGAGCTATAAGAATAATAAAGCCTGCGCGCGAGGCGACTTACGAGCTATAAGAATAATAAGGCCTGCGCGCGTGGCGACTTACGAGCTATAAGAATAATAAGGCCTGCGCGCGAGGCGACTTACGAGCTATAAGAATAATAAGGCCTGCGCGCGTGGCGACTTACGAGCTATAAGAATAATAAGGCCTGCGCGCGTGGCGACTTACGAGCTATAAGAATAATAATAAAGCTTGCGCGAGTTGCGGCTTACGAGCTATAATAATAATAAAGCCTGCGCGCGAGGCGACTTATGAGCTATGAGTAATGAAGCTTGCGCGAGTTGCGGCTTACGAGCTATAATAATAATGATAATGACTGGCCCACAAGGGCCTCTTCTACGCAGGATGACTATCCCAGCTTGTCTTCAAAATAATAATGGAGGCACACACGGCCATAGTAATAATGTTATGGGTGCTTGTGCGACTCGTAGCCGAACATTGGCGCGTGGCCGTTTGGGATATTGTTAGGCTCCCGCCCCAAGATTCGGATGTCTTCCATCGTGATAATGCAGTGGTGGTATACCACGATAGTCCCCTAGTTCATTGCTGCTAAATGAGGTTGTCCTTATCCTGATTTGGGATTAGACTATTCTCATTTGCTGTGTCGCTTGCGCATAGGCTTTGGCTTTGTGTTATGCGCCACGCGCAGATGTTGCATGCGCGTGCGCGTAGACTTTATGTCCCGCGCCACGCGCAGATGTTGCATGCGCGTGCGCGTAGACTATATGTCCCGCGCCACGCGCAGATGTTGCATGCGCGTGCGCGTAGACTTTGCGTCATGCGATGTGCGCAGATGTTGCATGCGCGTGCGCATAGGCTCTGGCCTTGTGTTATGCGCCACGCGCAGATGTTGCATGCGCGTGCGCGTAGACTTTGTGTCATGCGCCAGGCGCAGATGTTGCGTGCGCGTGCGCGTAGACTGTGTGATATGTGTGAGCATGTGATGCGTAAGCATATGTAATATGCGTGAGCATATGTGATGCGTGAGCATATGTGGTGCATGAGCATGTGATATGCGACTGCGCTCAAGCATCATGGTGGTGTGCATGTTGAACGGAGCTGAGCCGCGTTCGGTCTTGTATTCGGTGCGAAGCCGTATGGGTTTATGAGGATTCCCAACCTTTAAGTTTGGCGCGTGGCCTGATGGGTTTATGAGGATTCCCAACCTTTAAGTATGGCGCGTAGCCATATGGGATATTATGAGGATTCCCAACCTTTAAGTATGGCGTGTAGCCATATGGTATATTATGAGGATTCCCAACCTTTAAGTATGGCGTGTAGCCATATGGGATATTATGAGGATTCCCAACCTTTAAGTATGGCGTGTAGCCATATGGGATATTATGAGGATTCCCAACCTTTAAGTATGGCGTGTAGCCATATGGGATATTATGAGGATTCTCAACCTTTAAGTATGGCGCGTAGCCATATGGGATATTATGAGGATTCCCGACCTTTAAGTATGGCGCGTAGCCATATGGGATATTATGAGGATTCCCAACCTTTAAGTTTGGCGCGTGGCCTGATGCGCGCATGCACGGCGATGGACGCAAAACCCACATGGTGGTTCCCGCGGCGGCACATGCATGGCTGCGGAGTGAGAATCCGCGGGCGCGCGTACATGGCGGCGGAAGTCTGGTAATTTTTGGATCTGCAATTTAAGAGCTAGATCTGCAATTTTAAACCTAAAATCCAGGTCTGTAATCTAGATCTAGATCTGTAAATCAGATCTAGATAGATCTGAGGCTCGGAGCGGATTTAAAACCATCACAGATCCGGAGACTTGATCATTCGAATCAGGCAGTTTCTTTTTGCACAGACCTGGAAGCCTCCTTTAGATCTATGGATCTTTTTGAGCTTTAATAGAACAAGCCTTGAAGCCTTTTTCTGTAAACTTCCAGATCTGGGTTTTTCCTGGGAGAGATCTGACAGCCGAGAGGAAGATCGAAGGGTAGTTCGTTGCCGTCCCACGGATGGCGCCAATGTCGAAGCATGAAATGAATCTGACCTGATCCATGACGATGTTTCCACGGATTTCGAGATGAACGAACCATGTCTTGATCTTCTTCTCCGGTTGCTTGAGATCTGCAATGGCTTTTCGGGGGCGTGGAGGTGACTGCTAAGAAATCTCAAGGATCTCTTGTTTACAGACACAAAAAAGTGGTGGTGGCTCTTATTGAACATGACCTTTTAATAAGGAGGTGGAGACCTCCTTAAATAGAGAGCCTCATGGCCACCATCATGGTACCCTAATGGGCCTAGCCCAGTTAGGGTTACCTCCACAAAACCCCCTCAGCCCAATAACATTGTATAAGTCCATATAGTAAAATAAGCCAATATAATAAATTTAGGGTCGTAAAACCGGGTTTAGTACCATACCCCTACAGCTGGTATTGTGAATGACCCGCATGTGTCTTTACTTGGTTTCTTGTGCCTTTTTTATTACCCTACCTCTAAAGGCTTCAAAAATATAAAAATTCAAAATTTTTTATCTAACTTAAGTTGACCAATTGAGTTTGCCACCTGATTTAATTTCATCATTTTCAACCACTTGGAACTCTTTCATTCCAACCCTTTACCCACATATATCTTTTCCCCATTTTGGAACGAGTTCAGGAACCCACGAATCCCCATCTTAGGGCGGTGACGGTGTTGATCCTGTATCATCTTGTGAATCCATGTGAACCGGCCAAGTTCTCATCTAAAAGACTCCCCATGTGGCCTTAGAAATTTTAAAAGGAGACAACTTGTCACGAGTGGAAGGAGGATAGTGCCGTTTGCCTCATACAACATAAATACTTGTATAGTTTTATGTGTCCATAAAGAGATACACGAGGTATAAATGTATTGCATAATTGTAAAAGCCTAGGGCCCAAGATGGTTGACTTGTAGAAACATGTAACTTTATACATTATTATCAATGAAAATAGTGAAAGAATCATAATCGAGCTCCATGGTTGACTTCAAGCTCTTTAATAGTGCATCATTAGATAGAGATTATGTATAGTGGGAAAATGAAGCATAATTAGTGAAGTTGAATTTGGGTATCACATGGTTTTGTCCACCATTTAAATTATTTAAAGATATATATATACACTATTTCACCTGCTAAAATAAGCTAAGATTTTAGAGGGATTCTTCGTGGCCTACCATGTTATCGATGAGACAGTGGAGGGCATACTCCTGTTGGTCATGTCAAGTACCAAATAAATCATGAACAGTTTATATCCTGGGTTTATACTAGTGTCTAGAGTGTAGGTCGTTCGAATTGTATTAACAAAACTTGAAGTTCGATTAGAATATGAGTTGCCTTTCGGAACTTAGTTTTCGAATTTTCTGATAGAAATTAAATTTGTGATTTCTGATTCAGTTCAGAAATTATGTAAAGTTTATTTGTTTTTCATTTATCTATAATTTTAATAGTATGACCATTCTAAATTGTATTCTATTTTTTTATTAACTCAAATCGAATCAACCCAAATATGAACCTAGTATGATAGAATACGACCGTTTTCAAATTCAACTTCCAAATTTTAAAATTCAAATATTCCGATTTCTTAACATGAGTAACTCGGAATTCCATTCCATAAACAACCCTCGCAGGCCGAGTTCAGGGTTCAAATACTAACCTGGTGTAACCGTCTACTACTACTACTACGTACACCTTTAATCCTTGGTCAAATACACACATTTCTAATTGAATTTGTTATGCTACTACTAACGGTGTTGTTTGGCAATATTGTACTAAGCCATTAAGAGGTCTAACGGATTTAAGGTAGTCTTTGAATGAGTCAACATGTTTCTAAAACATACATATTATGAGACTTCATGAACAATTAAGAGGTGTCTTTTAAGTAAACCAAATATTCTATCTTTAATCGATTCAGGCGTAGACTCTTAATGGGCCATTAAGAGACTACAAAAAAGTGTTGTCTATTTTTATTACTTGTGCATGCTAGATTTAATTTAGTTACTAAATGTTATATCAGAAAATAATAAAATGGATAAGGTGATTGTTTGATTTTTAAAGGAAAATGTTATATCAGAAAATAATTAAGACTACCAGGGGCGCAGGATCATTGGGGCCAGGGTGCCCCCCCTCCCGTTTTTCTGCTTAGTAGTGTATATTTTCCGATATTCAGCCGAAAATTTTTATAGGTATTGAGACCCCCCCCCGGATTTTTTTATACGTATTAAGCTTGCCCCCCCCCCCCCCCGAAATATTTTTTCCAAAAAATAATACTGGTTTGTGGTTCCACTGAGTTTTGTTATATAAGAACCGAACGTTTGGTTTTTATTTTATATAAAATCTATTTTTTATACGTATTAATCTATTTGATGAGTCAAGAGACGAGTCAAGAAAAGAGCAAATGGCAATCGTTTTGAGATTTGTGGATGCAAAAGGGATGATACGAGAAAGGTTCTTGGATTTGGTTCATGTTCACGATACTTTATCAGAAACCTTAAAAACAAGTTCGTTTAGACAACTTTTGCATTATGAGTTTGATGTTAAAAAAATCCGTGGTCAAGGTTATGATGGAGCTAGCAATATGAGAGGAGAATGCTTCTAGTAAGTGTCATGATGACTTACAAATTGCCCAGGAAGATGAGGTTAAAAGATTATTGGAATTGGGTGAAATTAAATCGGGATCGGGTCTAAATCAAGTTGCGACATTGCAAAGAGCTGGTGATACATGTTGGGGTTCCCATTATAACTCCATTTGTAGTTTGCTTAACATGTATTCTGTCACTCTTGTTGTTCTCAGAGGAATAATTAAAGACGTGTCTCATACTAATTTTGATCAACGTGGAGATGCCGATGCAGCTCACATGATCATGCACTCATTTGAGTTTGTGTTTATTCTTCACTTGATGAAGGAAGTATTGGGAAGAACATATACACTTTCTCAAACATTACAAAAGAAAAACCAAGATATTCATAATGCCATGGAGTTAGTTTCATCAACAAAGGTTAGTCAAAATGATTATAGAAACACTGGATGGGTTTCATTTTTTGAAAAAGTTACTTGTTTTTGTAACAAGTATGCAATAGAAATGCCGGATATGAGCGCCCCATACACTTCTACTCTGTACCGGCCTCGTAAAAAAGATCTCCATGTTACATTTGAACATTATTACCGAGTAGATGTCTTTACATCCACATTTGACAATCAATTGCATGAGTTGGATAGTAGATTCAATGACCACACGATTGAGTTGTTATCTCTTAGTTCTAGTTTGGCTTCAAAAAAGATAAATGTTGATGAGATTTGTCTACTTGTTGAGAAGTATTATCCTGAAGATTTTACAGAGCCGGAGAGGATTCATTTACGAGATCAGTTGGTGGTTTTTAATGTTGAAATGACAAACAATACCAAGCTAAGAGGTGTATCATGTATTTCTGATCTTTGCAAATATCTTGTGGACACTCAGAAGTGTGAGACGTACTATTTGGTTGATAGGTTGATTCGATTAATCTTAACACTTCCAGTTTCCACAGCAACAACAGAAAGGGGATTTTCAGCAATGAAAATATTCAAGAATCGTATTCGCAATAAGATGTCAGACGAGTATCTCGTGAATAGTTTGGTGATTTACATAGAAAAAGAAATTGCTGAGACATTTGATTCGGAGTCCATTATCAATGAATTCAAAGATCTTAAAGGTCGTCGGGCTGCTTTGTAATTCTTCTACCAGGTACTCACCCAATCACCCTTTTTTGCAATGTCATTCTTAGATCGTATTTTAGGTCTTTTGTTGTTAACAAAATATGTATTTGGTTTTTTTGTAACTTGTAAGAACGGTCTTTTGAATGAATGAAGAAAAAGTATTTGTTTAGATTTTATATTGTTTGACCCGCCCCGCCCCGCCCCGTCGACTCGAAAATTTTTTATTGTTTGACTTTGACCTGACCCATACCGAACTGCTGACCCGAAATTTTCTGGATCCATAACTTCGCCCCCCCCCCCCCCCCCCCCCCCGATGATTTTGGTCAAGCTTCGCCACTATTGACTACATTAACGTTGTTCTTTTTCTTTTAAAAAAGAAACAAACACACACACACTACATTAAGACAAGCTGGAAAGCTTTGTTCTCATGTGAAATTGTCTAATTTTGACAGCGAATTGAATAAAGCTTAGTGATGGGGTCCATTTGAAACTGTGGGTGCAGAAAATGTAATGCATACTTAACATGCTCCTATTGATCTCAACATATTCAACTCGATAAATCAAATATAATCTATGATTTTAATTGAACACATTTAGCTTGTTATAAAAAAGCGTTTTAATGAAACGAACGCACACCATTGCTGTTTTAGTTGAAGAAATTAGGAGTCGATAATTGATAATGTGTGTGTATGTGTGTGCATTTCTTGAGAAGGTTAAACACTTTGAGTTGCATTGGTGACCATTATGTTACAGATATTTGTTGCTAGTGCACATATATGATTATGAGTAATGGAGGAAAAAAATTATATGAAGCAGTTAATTGGATCATTTGATATTTGAAATGTACAACTAACCTTTATTTCATATTGAAGGTTCTGATAAGTCCAACGGTGTTTAATTTGGTATAGTGGACTCAAATAATGATGGTGATCATGTGAAGATAATATGTTGTAAAGTTATCTAAACATCCATGGTTGAAGCTTAGTACAAAATTCATGTTCGGTAAACTTTATAACATATTTGAAGCGGCATCATATAAACTACTTGAAAACAACTTAATTTGTGAGAGCAGTGTTTGTAGCAAAATTGTGACAAATGGCCCATATTTCCGACAAACCAGGTTAGTGTGAAAAATCAATCTTCAAATTTAGTTACAGGCATTTTTTTGCCACAACTTATGCTTCATATTATGACAAATGATAGTCTTAGCTGAAATGAGAGAATTTTCTCAATTTTGCAACAAATTCTGCTTCATAGTTTTTGTTTTGTTAAAGATACTTAAAATTATTATTAATATTGAATTGCGAAAAAATTGTCATAAAACGTTAATATCCTTGGCGACAAAATTATCACAAAACCTTAATAAAATTGCTACAAACTTGCAAATTTGGAAACACTGGTGACAAAATTGCTACAAAATCTGGAGTAGACAAATGATAAAACAATATACAAAATGAAAGTGTGTTAGTTATCCGCAAATCTTTTGATCATTTCTTTTATCTTTGCCATTCCATATGTTTAACACACTCTTGTTCAAACCACTTTAATGATTATAATTTATAACGGTTCAGTCTTTAACAATTTAGATGAGTATTATTTATAGTGGTTCAGGTTAATTGGTGCAAGACACATATTATTTGAAGTGTTTTTTTTTCTTTTTTTTTCTTTTGTAGCGGTTTTTTAAAGTCTTTAAATTTATATATTTTTAAACCGCTTTGAAAGAGATTTTTTTCCGGTGCATAATAATTCAGTTTAAGGTTGCACGTGTCTAGGCTAAGCTGCAAAACACATCAGGTTAATTGATTGCGTCTTAATTGGTTTAATTCCAATGGTTCATGTTTCTTCGGTCAAGTATAATAGTTCTGGGACAATTCACCCAAGTGGTCACAAAGGTTGGAATGTTAGTTATTTGCGAATGTTCATGAGAACTCTTTATGATGGTCATCAACGAACCATGTGACGATACAGTTTGTGTCCATTCAAATTGTCATCATGAACCATCATGAATTGCCCATATATACGTTTCATTTGTGGAAGATTGATATATGTGATTGTGAACTTTCTCGTTCTCCAATACCAAAAAACTAGTTTAGTGGTATTCTCAGACCTGGGACCCGACTCTATTGTAAATAGTCGGGTCTGATCGGTTCAGTTCTTACTCAGTTTATTTATTATTATTATTTTTTATTTTATTTTTTATTACTTTTTTTAATACATGTTCCAAAAATTATAATCAACTTTAAAACAGAGACAATTACAGACTAACGGCAGATAGACGGGCAATAAGATGCGCCGCTACCCCCTTCTGAATAGCAAACCCTACCCTACTAAACACAACGCTCCCTTTAGCATGAGCGGAGTTATTGCTGCCCATCTGCTGAACCCGCTTAAGGAACTGAACCGCGTCAGGGCCGATAGCGCCAAAGGTGTCAAAAGCAAACGGTATGAACACGTGCTAATTCTCAAAGCAAGCTTTCTCATGCTTATGTAAAAAGAAAATGGTCAGGTCGTGAGACCCGGACATGTTTAGTGGTATTTTTAGGACCTCGTAACCTTTCAGAGACTAGTGGACTAACAACAAACCGCCCTAGTCGTTCTATTAGTGACAGAATAAAATTAATTTTCCCATATTAGTTGGTTGACATTTAGAATTCAACGCCACTTTAAATGGTGGTCAATAAAACTAGTGTCTTGTTTATGTGCTTGGTTGTTGTAAAGTCACGAAAACCCGCTTAGTGATCAAAATTCTCCTTATCTTATAAATCAGATTCCTAAACATTTATGTTAGGATTTGAACATAATTTGTAGTCACTTAAAATACTAGATAACTTAGTAAGTGCAATGTTAATATAGTATTCTACACAAGTTTTATCGTGTCTCCACATTCGACCCGTCACGAAATCTTAAGCAATGAGTTTTATACACGTCTATGCATTCTTCAGTGTTGTGGCCTTTTGTCTTGTGGAAGTCACAGTATTTGCTCCGATCAGCATCGTGACGATGTCGGATTATTGGAGGCTTTGGCCATGGGAGCTCTTCAGTGGCGAATATCTCAGTGACGCTTTTGGTGAGTGGCGTCCATCTGGAGTTCCGGTGCGACTGTACATTATCCCTTCCGCCCACTCGATGTTGCAAGCCGGATGAGGTGTCAAAGTTTACCCTTGACTGCTAAATGCCTAGCTTTCGCTTTTTATTTAGTCTGGCGGTGAGGACGTTGTCTTCTCTCGTCTTCTGAGTGTAGAGGTTTGTGCTCTGTGGGAGATCTCTACCCAGTTGCTTCTCTGTTTCCGCATAGCGTTTTGCTGCTGTCATGATGCCATCCCATGTGGATGGCATTCCATCTTTACCCGTTAGGGTGCGGATGAGCTCTGGGTCATGTGCGCCCTGAATGAAGGCAGCGCGAACAAGATCTTCGCTGATATTGCCCAAACTTAGCTTCTTTGAGTTGAAGCGAGTGATGAAGTTTGGCAGAGATTCATCTTCCTCTCGTATGCATTTGAGGATTGTCCATTGCTCCTCGGTATACTTCCGTTGCTGGCTGAAGTGTTGGCTAAACTTCTGTTGGAAGTCTGCCCAGTCGTAGATGTGGTTGACCGGTAGACGATCAAACCAAGCTCTAGCAGCCCCAACAAGCGTCATTTGGAACATGTAGCACCACGTGGGTTCCGTCCAATTGCTGACGGTTGCCCCCGCTATGAACCTGTTCAAATGATCGTCTGGATCAGATAAACCGTCATATGTGCCTATGTTAGGCATTTGTTTGGCACTCTTTGGGGCGATTGCTTCCGCAATGTCCCTTGCAAACTTGGACGTTCCTGCATTCGCAACGTTTGGTCTGAACGTTTTAGAGAAGTCTCGTGGATTTCCACCTGTGCTTTTTGGTTTGAAGGCTTGTCCAAAATGCCTTTTCGGTTGGGATTCCGTTTCCTTACGCTTCCCTTTTGCCCTATGGCGAGGGTTCGCGTCGGAGTCGGATTCCTCCGAGTCAAAGTATTCGAATTCGTCGGCCTGTTGGACGGAACGCAGGCGTTCGTCCAATTCAGCCTGGAATTCCTTTTGTCGTGCCTCCGCCCATGCCTTAACTTCATCGAGAGTCTGGCGGGGGAGTCTTCGTTTCTCAAACTGGATATCGGTGGATCCCAGTAGGTGATCATTTACTGCACTTGCCCCAGCTTTGGTAAGTGGGGTAGTGTTCGTAAAATTTACTTCACTTGCCCCGGCTTCGGTAGCCGGGGTAGTGTTTGTAAAAACTGTATTGCCGGTGTTCCCCCCAGTAGCTGGGGTTGTGGTTACCGGAATTTCTCTAACCATCTTTGTAAAAGTTTGAAAAAACTGGAGAAAATGTAGTTCTAGCTTTATGCACGGATGGCGCCAATGAAGAAACACTAACCAAACCCCAGACAGATTACTGGTAGCCTGGGGGTTAGATAGATGTTTCCCACGAGGGGTTAGACCCTTGGAAGATGGTTCTTCTGATAACCTGCAAAACAGACACCGTGAGCTCGTCACTGAGAAGGGGGGGGGGGGTTCCTCCTTGTGACCACCCTCCGGCGTGAGAATCAGACTAGATTGCTCTTTAAATATAAAAGTATATTAAGAGATTGCTAGAGCAGATATCAGGTATAATATGATGATAATGTGATAAGATATGATAAGATGAGATGGTCATACCATTTGGGGTATTTATAGCCGAAGGTAGGTTTCCAAGGAGGTATGGCCGGCTGCTACAGTGTTCCTGTTCATCAACAGTAGCCTACGCACGTGCCCTGCTGGTAGTTGGTGGGTAGGCAGTGGCTGATAGTGACCAGGCCTGCTGTGTACTATTCCCTTTCCACCAACTGTCGGCTACGCACGTGGTATGACAGTAGTTGGTGAGTAGGCAGCGGCTAATAGTGATACAGTACAGGAGCATGCTGCTCGCCATACTGTATCAGTGAGCTGTCGTATCTCTGATCAGATCTTTCGCCCATACCTCGTCAGGTACAGTAAAAGATCCTTCAGTATACGGATTGGCTTATTTGGGCGGGAGTATTCCCCCTCCCGCCTCTGTGCGGGATTGCTCCCGGCTTGGCTCATTCCTTCAGGTGACACTGAATGATCGAGAGCTAAGTGCCTTGTGCGTGTAGCCATGCTGCGCGGGTGGCCTTCCCTAATGGCTTGTATCCGAGGCTGCGGGGACAGGCGGAGTCCTTCACCATTGGGAGGCATTTCCTGCGGGACCAGCTTGCGTACTGCGCGTAAGGACGTCACGTCTCTGAGCATGGTTGGTTCTGCGGATCCAGTTGGTCTCTGCGCAGACTTCCCTGTTTAAGGTGAGTCTTGCGGGTCCAACTGGGCTCTGCTGGGACCTACCTCTTCAGATATATAACTAGCATTCCACTTGGAAAAATAATTAGTAGACTGTATATAGTTATTAACTTATTATATACAGTTGTTTCATCTTTATATTTTCCCCAACCTCAAAACCAACAACGTAGTTCTTTGCACAAGTTTGGTAACATCACACACATGAGTCATATCCATATCTGGCCTGATCGTTATTAATTACACTTCAGGTATAAGTTGGTGCGTTGTCTCAAAGAGTACATATGTCGGACATAGTAGTAACCACTAGAATATCTTACTACTCCAAAGTTCATGTACCTTCAAAGTGGTAGGGCATAATATGCTTTCAACAAGACCAAGCATACCATGTGAGTCATATGTCAACTCATTCCCAATAGTAGCATAATATATAATACAAGTGATTAGACTATTATAATTTATACACCATAGATCTTCATTCCATATATATGATATAAAAGGCCTCCGCGCGCCTCCTATAAATAACAACGTCGAGTCACTCAATATTCATTACTTGCAAAAGCCTTTGAAAGTTATATATAAACACATGGGTATGGGAATAATCAAAATCACTAGTGCTAAACAAGGGCCAAAGAAGAAGGGGTCTAATTCAGAATCCCCAAAGAAAGGTCATTTTGCGGTTTATGTAGGTGAGATGCACAAGAGATATGTTATCCCGCTATCAACGTTAAATCACCCTTTGTTTCGGGATCTTTTACGTTGGGCTGAAGAAGAATTTGGTTTTGACAACTCAGAGGGAGGCCTCAAAATTCCCTGCAGCGAAGATTATTTCGAAGGTTTAGTTTCCTTGATAAGTTCATCATGATGTAAAGAAAGCCTCCAGTTAGTTTTTTTGTTATTTTTTTCTGAAGGGCCTTCGGTTAGTTAGTGCTGTATTTTAACTCTCTACAATGTAGCTTTTTTTTACTTATGGGAGATGGAAATCAAATCAGTCAATTCCACTTTAAAAAGGATCCTAATAACATGGTTTCAATATAATGTTTACTGACTTGAAATATTTATGTTTAGTGTTGCATTTTGTCTCGAAGCGGAATGATGATAGTGAAGTGCAGATGTTATAGGAAAACCGATTATTTTTCTAAAATTTTTGGTTTGGCTTGCGTTTTTTATTTTTATTTTAATTTTCTTTTTGAAAAATCGGGAATTTGTATAAATTTTAGACGTAGAATATTTTGTAGAAATTTTTTGGTTTGATTCGTGTACAACGACGTCATAAAATCGGTTGTAAAACTGACTTCAAATGGGTTCAATCGCTATAACCATCACAAATAACATTGACTGCAAAACTTCGCAAGACGGTTACAGATAATTGTCGCAAACTTTAGTTACACATTTCGTCGCAACGTGTAGAAGTCAAATTTATGACATAAATTTGTTGCAAACTCACTTCCGTTAATATAGAAACAGTTCAAAGGTATAAATTTGTAATTAAAATAGCTTGATTCAAAATGAAAATCCATCAATTATTCGTTAGTTATACATATCATATCAAATTTCGCTAAAGATATATGGAAAAAAATATTTGTTTTCTTATAATTTTCCGAACAGCAAATTCGTGTCTAGCTAGTTCACTGTCCACATGGCCAATTTGCTAATCATACACAAACAGCTCAATATGAATACCCTCCTGATCCAAGGGATTGTTTTTTATATCTCCCCGAAATTGAATACTTGCAATAATAGGTAGAGTTAGTAAGATATATCGGATGCATTAATAACTTCTAACACAAGTTGGCATGATCTCCCCACATGGACCATCAATATTAAAAGAAAAAATAAACTCCCTGCATGCATCACATTAGGAGGAAGCAACATATCATAGTTCATACATATTTTGGTTCTTTTTATAATGTACAATATCATTGGTGAAGTTTGGACGAAAACGCAAAATTACCATTGTAATATCTAAACCGAAAACAGTTTAAGTTAATTCTAAAATTCGGGTTGAAACACAACCGCAACACCATTTGGTTCGATACAATTTGATTTTCTATGTTATTTCATTCAGAAGGCACATCCCTATGTTTTCAATCAAATATTGTTCCTTTTTACTACATAAACTTGATTAGATATCTTATTTTTAAGTAATTTTGAAGCTACTTAAGTTGAATTCAAAATTAATACTCATTAGAATTTTCTAAATTAGCGTGGAAAGAAATCAAGAAAGAAATTAGTTAATTGATTACCACATGATCACACAAAAAGTATAATAATTATTGGAACCAAGTATATATCTGATATCAAACAATGATTTATTTATCAAACTTTTAGAATCTTCATGATCATGATCTTTACTACAACCTTCTGTAATGTACTAAACTATTAATTAATTTAACTATAAACATAGTGTTAATTAAATTTTATCTTCAAATCATTATGCAATACTCAAACTAAAACTCTTGGCGTGATCACCAAGTGAAGATATGCGGATTAATTAATTACCAAACCCATGTTAGGGTTCACATGAGGCAATCCTCACAACGCAACCAACAAATTGTCAATCATTCCCACTAGGTATCCAAACTATAAATACAAGCATCAAATATTTACACATTATAACAACTCTCACACAGATTTTCGATGGGTATCATTCGATTCCCTTGTTTGAATGGCAATGCAAAAAGATTTAGCAAACTGCAGTCAACTTGCAAAGAGAATCAATCCAAAGTACCAAAAGGTTATTTTCCGGTTTATGTTGGAGAGAAACATAAGACACGATACGTTGTTCCATTATCGCTATTGGAGCATCTGTTGTTTCAAAGCTTGTTACGCAAGTCGGAGGAGGAGTTTGGATTCAAACATCCCATGGGAGGTGTGACCATTACATGCCCTGAAGATGACTTCATCGACATCACCTCGAGATTGCTTGTTTCGTCATCATAACACGTGAAAACGATTATGGGACGAAAGTTTCATTGGTACAAATAATTATTTATAAATCATGTAAGAATCCCCTTGTAGCAAAGTGCATGCTATTTGGATAAATCTTGTAAAGAGAGATGTGATCTTATATTTTTGAAGTAGATCACACTTGAGTTTTTGGTTTATTTTTATTAATATATGTCATTAAACTCTTGTCTCCAACAAGAATCAAGATTATTTGATTTTGTGTTTACCGGTCCTCAATCTATTAAGGAGTTTGTTTGTATATATATGTCTTATAGTTTGTACAGCTTGGTGTCTATTAGGTGGGTGTCATGGAGAACCAATGGTGTCAAACAATGTAGGTGTTGATTTGGCCCTCCTGTTTTGGATTGGTTATAATGAATCTATTGCTATTAAAAATAATAAAATTAATATTTTTTTAAACTTTGGATCTCTTTCATACAAATGGGAATGTTCAAGTATATAAAGAAAACCACTCAAACTAATTTTTTAAATGTTTTAAAATTGTTATGATCTATCTACCCACATGAAAAAAATTATATTGTTTTTTTTTAATATCATGGAGACGAATAAACATCACACTTTTATGATTTTTGTCATTTTAGTATTTTTATGATTAAAGTTATTAATGATCTTTTGTTGTTTTGGGATATTTTCCATTTTTTCGATCCTTTACATCTCCAACGAGGTTTTGTACGAATTTATGTTAGTTAATATGGCTGAAGTCCATTATTATTTGCATTATAATATACCCAAATGTGAAATCTCAATTGATTTGCAAGCTCTGGTGGCTGATCAATGCTTCCAGACATATTAATCTATAATATATATATAGAAACAGGATCAAATACATTTTATTCTTAACATGAAAACAGTGAAACCAATTTGTTGTTATGATTAGGTTTATTTCTATAGGTGTTTGCTGCTATTTTTTATTCGTATTTGCTAATTTTCGATTATGAGACGTTATAAGTATTTGCTTATTTATATTTTGTTGTTATTATTAGATGTTTTCTTTTGCTGTTACAACTATTTGCTGTTATTATTTTGTTCTTGATTTTGATTCTTTTGTTGTAGTTTTTAAGTTCTTTTCTTTGTTATTATAAGTCATTGTTTATGTAGATTGGTATTGTTTCTTACGTTCGCATTTCTAAATAAATTGGCATTATTTCCTACGTACTCATGTTAAGATCAAAATGTACATGAACCTTCCCCTATATATATATATAAAAGAAACCTCTAAAATTCTACGTGTCGCGCTCTGGTTGCTCCCCCCCCCCCCCTCACTCTCTCGAGCCACCAGATTGTTTCATTTGTAAATACTGAGTTTTCATTGATTTGACCCGTTTTTATAAAATCAGGGGTATAGGTATCGTTGACTTGACCCGTTTTCATTGCTTTAACCCGTTTTCATTGTTGTAGTTTTTAAGTTCTTTTCTTTGTCATTATAAGTCATTGTTTATGTGGATTGGTATTGTTTCTTACGTTCGCATTTCTAAATAAATTGGCATTATTTCCTACGTACTCATGTTAAGATCAAAATGTACATGAACTTTCCCCTATGTATATATATATATATATATATATATATATATAAAAGAAACCTCTAAAATTCTACGTGTCGCGCTCTGGTTGCTCCCCCCCCCCCCCCCCCTCACTCTCTCGAGCCACCAGATTGTTTCATTTGTAAATACTGAGTTTTCATTGATTTGACCCGTTTTTATAAAATCAGGGGTATAGGTATCGTAATGGGTTTTGATTGAGTCAAAAGAAATATATCATCTCAACCTCAAACCCCTAAATAGCGTTCGTGCGTTCCTCTACCTACGAGACCTTCCTCAACATCACCCTTTTCTCCAACACCAAGCCATCATTCGTTTGCATTCTCTTTCGTGGTGCTTGACTATCTGATTACTGCTTTGATTCTATGTGAAGATCGTACAACTTCTCTAAACTCACGTAAGTCAAATGATAACACAATATACATATTTGTACGTAAGATTTCTATTTTAAAATATATGAATCACTGATGAAACTTATGAAACAACTTATTTAAGTTTATTATTTTTGTACTTGAAAGTTAGTTAAACTCGGGATATTAAGGTTGGACTCGGGCAAATATCTTCAATTTAGAAACAACTCATGTAGATTTGAGGCTTAAACGATGCCATTTCGAATAGTTTCTTATCACCAAAATCGCGTGTTATTGAATCGCTTTCGCTTTCTTCTTTAATCTCCAATCACCGGAGGCATCACGACACTACATCATGGTGCATACATTGGTTCTCATATTTCTTGTGTACACACTAGTCAACCTATCTTACAATTTCTTTTTAATTTGTATCTATCACACAATTTAAAGCTAATTAGTTTATAAATATTTGAATAAAACGATGTTGAAACTTTATTTTTAAGTAGGATTTGATGTGGTGAAATGAATAATTAAAAAGTACAAGTGTATATTATAATACTGGTTAGTTTAAGTCCTTGTGTTATTGGGGTTTATTTATGTTCTTTTTATTGGACAACAAGATTATATAAAAAGACGATGGTTAGATAAAGCTAACCAAACATTAAAGACACACAATTACATGAAAATAAGTGGATTTTGAATCCATTTGTTCCAAGATATTTTATGTGTTTTATTTCTAGCAACAATCGATAAAAAAATGTAGAATGGAATAAAAAATTAGTTCCGAATTCATATCATTAGCTTTAAATATGGCTTCATTCCAATCCTAACCTTCCAAATCACCAACCAGGTAGAAAATATGATTCCCTCCACCATCTGTTTCTTGTTCCTGGCATTGATCTAGCCAAGTATAGTACGTTAGGAACCATTGAGCTCGGAGCTGGTAGATCTAATATAACATCTCCAAAATTTTGATCCAAGTTTAACTTAGAAAAGTTGAAGGATCAATAATATTCTCAAGAATCAAGATAAGTAATGAGAAAATTTAGATAAGGAAATAAAATCATTTCATGTTAAAAAAAATAAGGAAATAAAAATATTCCATAATAAGTTCATCCCACATGAAAAGATGGAAGAAAATGGAAGCATTTCACATGTATATAAAAAGAAAGAGAATTTCCTCTAACATGGAAAGTAAGAAAAATTTGGGAACTCTTTATAAGGAGATGAGTTTCCATAATAATATTCTTTTATGCCTAGCATGCACCAAGTGGTCCTAGAAGAGGGTGCGAAGCACCCGACCCGCATGGTCTCGGGCGAAGGGCGATGGGCGCAATGTGACCCTTTGATTGCACACTTTGCACGCTCATAACGCTGCTTGAGAGCCGCCTTAGTATTTTTGAAAAATGTAAGTAAGACACAGATATGACAAGTTATTAAAGTAAAGGGATCATAAATGAATATTCTGATTTATTAATCGATTGCGATACGACGGGCATAGTCAAGGAGCCATCGCGTTACGCGATGGATGTCTCACCAAATCCCAGAAAGGAAGGTGTCGCGATACGCGACGGCCCTAAACCTTAGGCCTTCGCGATACGCGATGACCAGGTTAAGTAACCGTTGACGCGTGTCCACCACGTGGCGACACGTGGCACGCCACGTGTCAACACGTGGCACTCTCTGAACATAGTGACTCATCACGATACGCGATGAGACCGATGCCAGCCTATATAAAGGGGTTCACGACACACTTCATATCTAACCAAATCACTCTATCTCTCTCTCTCTCACTCACTTTACCTCATTTTGCGTGCCAACTGCCAAGTCCCGAAGTTCCAACTGTTAAGCCATAGTACGCGACATAAAATAGAAGTGTTGCTCATACAAGCTTAGGCATATAAACTCCGAATACCCGTGTAAGGTAGGGGTTCTAACTTAGTTATTATTTTATTATTATATTACAAGGCTTAGACCTAGTCGGGGGTATAGCCTAGACCTTGATCAAATTAAAAGGTGATAGTTAAAATGAAATTTCTTTATGATTAAGAAATACAAATTTTATATACAATGGTTATAGCTAAAATAGTGTTTCTTCATGATTAAAAAACATAAAGCTTTACATACAAAGGGTATAGTCTAGACCTTGATTCTTGATTCCATGATGTTCTAATTCAAGTCTAGTTTCCATAAAGCTATTGTTTGTAATTTTTGGAAGCGTATTCGATAGTTTTTATGATTTTACGAAACTGTGTGTCAAGGCTGCTATGAGAAAGGGTTTTCTGACCTTGATTCCGGGTGTCATAACTTGAGATTGACACAGCCAAATAGGTTGGTTCCACTTCTAGAACTTTGGATTTTTAGTTAGGATTCTATCCTAATTAGCCTTTCTTGGTTTGGATAAGTATTGTGGCTTAACCAAGTCAATAACTGTTGTTGCGTACGATGATGAACTGTTTGTACATATCTATAGTGATTGAATTATTGTGGTTCTTGTATGAAAGAGAAAATTACAATAAAAATAAATTAAGAAACCTAATTCATATATTCTTCTGTGATAATATTTTTACAATTTATTTCTTTTGTATGCTTAGTGAATAAACTCACATCTTACATACTAAATTCTGTCTTGTAAACTACTTGATTAGAATTTGAATTATATGACAATTGTTTGATGGTTTGATCATGGTGTGATATAGGATGCATGTTGGAACAACTTAAAACTATTAACATTAATGATATCACCAATGAGTCGTTGGGTCCAGCTTGTGTACGTGTATGAGTCTATAATTGAGTCTTAGGGTCATGTGTTGTTGAACAAACTTTCATAACTTAAACACTTACACTCGGTAATAGTTAGTGTGTCAAGTGCATTCTTTTGATTTTAAGGAAAGTCTATTACATGCGTCATCAGGTGAGTTAATACTTTTCCTTCTTGTTTTCTAGGAGAAAGCACAAACATTTCCATAAACTTATTTTCTGAGAGAAAACACAAACATGCTTGCATACATGTTTTGGTGGAGAAAACACAAACATTTTCATATTCTTGTTTTTTGGGAGAAAACGTAAACATTTTCCTATACATGTTTTCATGGAGAAAACACATACATTTTAATATACATGTTTTCTGGGATAAAACACTAAGCTTTTTTTTAGATTTTGTAATTTCTTATATATCGCAAGTTAGCCCTGCTTGCGGTGCGCACATATGATGTATATATGTGTGAACCCTCGGGTGGGCAAAAGTGAAATTGCACTAATTTTGACGTTATTTTACTAATCTCGTGAAAATAACGTTAAAAGTGACGGATGGTTAATCAGGCATCATGTAGTGGCGTTGATAGCTGAAAGATAAGGGTACATGCACCGATCAGCCTGTGTCCCGATGATTGAGTGCTATGTGCCTTATGTCCAAGGCTTGATGCAAAACTACTATCGAGCCGGGGGTCTCACCGGAAGCAGCCTCTCTATCCCTATGGGGTAGAGGTAAGGCTGCCTACATCTTACCCTCCTCAGACCCTACCATAGATTTGCTATTGGTGGGATATACTGAGTACGATGATGATGATGATGATGATATTATATATCGCAAGTGTATACTAGATGCTCTATATCACGACAAGACACTTTGACCAATAGGATGGGATCGCGGAGTAATATTGAGTAGTACTATTGGGTTTAACAAACCCCACCCGGACTAGTTGCACTAGCACGACTGGGAGTCGAACGGGTGTTTTATTGACCGAAAATGTACGCCAATGTTTGTGATAGACCTGTTAAGAAGGCAACAACATACACAACAATCAGTTTTGGTTCAACCATCTATCAGCTTGTAAATGAGTTAACTACCCTGATATATGTGAAATGTGTTGAATCTACATACACTACCTTTTTTTTATAACTTATGAATTCACCAACCTTGTGTTGACCCTTGAGTATTTATACTTCCTAAGGTCACTAGGTATGCTAAGGAGTATGTGCATGCATTTTCTTGGAGTGTCACTATTGCATGGATACTTACCTTACATTGTTTTACACTTAGATGTGTTGTGCACACTTGAGCACTCAATTACTTTGTTTTTAATTTATTTACTTTTACGCTTTGCAAACACAATTTACATTGTAAATGTGTTTTCGCATATTATGAGTAATAATAATGTTATCTTTCATTTTCAAAGGGTTGTTCAATATGACAAGTGGCTAGCTCCTGGTATGTCATGAGTCACGCGGTAAAACCCCGTTAGTAGAAATTTAAGGGCATGACACCAATTTCCATCAAAATCTAGCACACAAGAGAGAGCGTCGGTTTGCGGGTGATAAACGGTGCTAAGCTCAAATCAGGTAGCCAAAGTGGTTTGCAATGAATATAAAAAGTTGGAGGTAAATCGACCATTACTATCGGAGATAATGGTTAAAAGGCGTTTCATGACGGCAAATGATATTCTTGACATAGAGTTGAGCTAGCTGGCTAACTAAATACTTTTCTCGGATAGGTATGAAATGAGCTGATTTGGTTAAACGATCAACACTCACCCAAATGCTATTTTTGTGGTTTTAAGTGGTCTGGAGTTTGGTAATGAAATCCATGACTATGCCTTCCCATTTCCAAACAGGGATAGGAGGTTGCTCGAGTAAACCAACTGGCTTTTTATGCTCGGGTTTAACCTTAGAACACGTGAGGCATTTAGACACGTATTGATGTGGTGTGGATGAGGTAGAAAAAGTGTTAAGTTTTTCAAAATTTTGTTTCACACAATGTCGAGTTTTAAATTTATAAAAATGACTACCACACATAAATAAGCAAGTGTACCTATCGTATATGTAGTAAAGTATAGGTAAGAACCAAGTATCGATTCACGGACACACTTGTTTGATTATTACTACTAAATATTTATATTTATATTAACCGGAAGTAAGCATTATATGATTTAACAAGTAAATTTAAAAAAAAATTAAAGACATAAATTAAAGACAACATTTTTTGGTTTTTTATATTTTTAAAGAGATGATTAAGGATAAAAGTTTATCATCTTGGTTAAAACTCCCTTTAACTTGGTTTAACAATTAATTGGTAAACAAGTGATATGAGCTTGCTATGGTGATTAAATGTGAGAATAACACATTATTTTTAAGTCATGTTATTCCATGATAATTAAAGAAACAAATATGCATAACTTCATGACCTTCACTAACACATCATTTTATGTAAGCAAATAATTTATAATAAATATTTATAAAATAACTTACTTTAAAGAAGAGACAATCCCTTAAATTACTAAGTGAATTACCCTTGATATTTTAGTAAAAATAACATTTGCATTATACTTAAAATACCAATTAAGATTAGTTAAGTTGTAAAGGATCAACCTTGAGTTATCAAGTATTAACCCAAACAACGCTTGTACATTTATAGAACTCATGTAGTAAACATCTAAGAGTTAAAATAGGTTATGTTGCACATTCACTTGTCACGTAATTAACCAATTTTAGTGGAAGAACATCGACAATCCGTTTTCACAACATTGCCAATCATTCACCATTTTAAGATGATCAATTACTACTAACACTTTATTTGGTCCATGTTCATATTAGGATTTATATTTTTTTCTCAACCAACCTTACAAGAATGACAATTCTTCGGCTTATCATGAAGCTCGGTATTTGGTGTATCTTTTAAAGTTTATAACCAAGGCCTCACAGGACTATCAATTCCTCGGCTTATCGTCAAGCTCGGAAGTTGGGGTATCTTTTAAGAGTATTTGACCTCAAGTGATAATTACAACATAACATTTACTTATTAAAACGATCACATGTTTAACCAGTATTATTAAACATCATTTAAGATTTATTATAAACCAAGATGAAACTATGAAAGTTTAGTCAATAGTAAGCATAATGTTATACATCAAAGTAAAAGATACAAACATGATCAAATTAGAACAATCTAACCAATTTGGATGACTAATCTTTGATGCTAATGACTTCTTCCACAAGCTTAATCTCTTTAATCTTCAAAGGTTGAATGCATTAGCGATGTATACTTTGGGCTCGGGGTCCCCCCCCCCAATGTTTTTTTTGCGCAGTAGTGTAAATTTACTCGTTTTAGCCCGAAATTTGTTACACGTTGTGTAAATTTAGCCGTTTTTGATCAAAAATTTGAGTTCGTCCCCCCTCGTTTGGGAATTTGTTTAATACAGTTTGAGCCAAGCGGAATGGTGATAGTGAATCAACATTAGGAGGAATCATCATATCATACGTATGATGATCAAACAAATTTCTGGTTACCTTAAATTAAGTCCTCATTTATGTTCATTTTAGAATCTCTAAACCGAAATCAGTTTAAGTAATTTGATAGTTTGTGTTGAAACCTAACCGCAATCCCGTTTTGTTCTATGCGATTTGTTTTCAAGTTATTTGATTTAAACCGCACAACCCTATGTTTTCAATCATATATAATTTATTCTTCACTACATAAACTTGATTAGTTTTTTAGAATACATTAAAACCTCTATAAATTAATAACCTAGATAAAACTAGTAACTTGTCCAGTCCCCCAACTTGAGACGAGTGCAAAATTGAACCTCAATCGATAATATAATACGATAATAATTTTTTTGAAATACTAGTGTATTATATATTGGTCCCAACAAAACTATAAATTGATAATTACTAAAAAATTTCATATTCTAAGATTGTCAAGTAAAGTTTTTGTTATTACTTGAGTCCTAGTTGCTGAACCACATCATCTAGCTTGTTTTTGTAATTTTTTTTACCAAGAACTAACCTTTTACTTAGTCAAAACAATGAGCTTGACAAAATCAGTTAATTTGTAAATGTACATTGCACTTAGAAATTTAAAGGTCATACGTAAACTCAAAAATGTAATAACTATTGGAACTAAGTATGTGATATCAAATAATGATCTATTTATCAAGCTACTGATTTAACTATTATAAACATATTATTAATTAAAGTATATCTTCAAATCATTATACAGTACATTACTCAAACTAAAAAGTCTTGGCGTGATCACCAAGTGATTTGGAGATTAATTAATTACCAAACCCATGTTAGGGTTCACATGAGGCAAGTCCTCACAAGGCAACCAACAAATTGCCAATCATTGCCATTTGGGCATCCAAACTATATATACAATCATCAAAATCATACACATTATACAAGCATCAAACTCACTACTTACATATAAAAAGTGCTAATGGTAATTTGTGGATGAGAGAACTCCAAACCATGCTTAAATGAAGCAGTTTTCGCTTACTATCAGCTTTTCAGTCAGGCAAAAAAAGAAAGAAGTCGTGAATATATAATGAGTTGTGACAAACTGGATAATATTGGTTGGTATGAACAGCCCGGATGTTACACTTACAAAGTTACAATCCATTTATTAAATCCTTCTTTTTCGTACCACCAACAATGTATAGAGTACCATAACCAATATAAATATATACACGCGCATATAACATACAAGCATTAGAAACCACCTTGATATCTTCTATTCAATGGCATCAGGCTAAGGTCCAATAGGTAAACCCATATAAAATCTAAGTACCAAAACTGTACCTATATGACAGCCCATGTTTATGTTGCTGACGAATCTCACATAATCTAATGCCAAATTATACAATCTACTTCAATGTGACTGAAACAAACACATAACAGCTAATGATCAGTCATGATGCATGCATGCGTGCTTGGATATTTATATGGCCGAGGAAAAATAATTATGATACAAAATTATTCAAAAGACAAATTCCCGCTTCGAATGTGACGCTGCTGATTGCTTATTCCTTTACCCAAACGTGAGTTGGATGAACCCAAATCATTCGGTTTTCCACCATAAGAAGGTTTTCCGCCATATGGAGATGATAGTTTTGGTGATAGCCACTTCTTGATAACCACCCCGTTAATTCTTATTTTTCCAAACGACTCGTTTCCTATGTATGATATCCTTAGCCTTCTTAATAATGATGAAATACCCTGACTAACTCTGTTTACATAACAACACGAATGATTAACAATTAAACTTTATTAAATGTTTATAAAATGAGATTAAAGAAAAGAAAGAGCATACTCACCTTCCTGCAACATTCACTGTTTTATCACCAGTGGGAGCCTTGATTTGTGTCTTTACTACAGGTAGCAAGATGCTTATATTGGGCAATTTCACACCTAAAAATACAATTAAATAAGAATTAATATCAGCAAATGATAAAAAGGTAAGAACCAGCAGATTATTAGTATGTCACCCCAATGTTGATGCCTACAAATAGTTACAAATTTATAGATTGTAGTTTTTTTATGTCGATAACCATGAGAACCTTACACAAAAGCTCACGGGCCCACCAATATCCTGCTTATCGGTGGGGCCCACTCACGAGCTTACCACTTTATGTATTGTAATTATTTATTTCTTGATAATATAATTGGAATTAAATATGTCAGCATAGACTGCAATTGCGAATATCGTACTCTGTTAGTTATGTTAAACGTTTCGCTTTTTTGCATATAATCGCCTAATGCAGTTTCGGGCTTTAGAGCATTCCCAATGGGTTCTTCATATCCATATTCATTTCTAAAATTTAGAAAAAACATCTAAATAATCACTTCAACCCATTCTCTATCTCCAAACCCCATCTCTAAATTTTAGTGAATGATGTAGGAAGCCTCCAAATTTAGAGTGTTACCACAATACTCCATTTCCAACTACTCTTCTATAAAATATATATTAGAAATCAATTTATATTGAAAATGATAATAAGACAAAAGAATACAGAGATGATAATGGAGAATGGGTTGGGGGGTTTATTAGAAAATGATGTATAAATTAAAGAAATTATGTTTTTTAGTTAAATTTTAAAGATGGAGATAGAGAACCCATTGGGAATGCTCTTATACTAACAATTAATATTAATATTAATATTTTATGGGTCGAATAATTATGTCGGTCCCAGGTAATAACCAGTTGTTAAATACGCTAAACGTTTCATGAGAAGCTATAAAATAATATAAATTAAAGAAGCATGTAATCATTACCAGCAGCCAGCCGATGCTTAAGACCCTTCATTACTGTCAAGAGGTAAACCTGCAGAGTTATAATATAACCAATAACTAATTTGAGCATAACCTCATCAACATAAAAATAATAACAATTATTATTATTATTATTATTATTATTATTATTATTAATAACACTAATAATAATAATAATAAATGTTCACCTCCGCGGTGTATAATGGTAACTTTGTAACATCCACAACTATTGGACTTTCTTTTAACGAAACAGAAGGAACAATTCCAAGTGAAGCAGCTTCCTCAAGTAAAGAGAACGCGCGCGGATCATATTCTCCAAATCCATCAATCAAAGAACATAGATTTGATCCTTTTGAGGTTTCTGTCATTATTCCTAGATTCTCAATCAGTCTGGTTTTTAAGGATGGGTCGTGAGGAAGTCGTAGACATCCTAGTACTTGTGAAAGTTCTTCTATCCCAGGAACAACACCAGCCTTAACTGATTCTCTATATATCATCAACACTAACCCGGTCCTGCAAACGATCCAAAATCAATTGTTTTTACATATTATTTGAAAATACGGTGTTTTACAGGAGATTTAATTACCACTTATTGTTCATCAGTATCTGTTGTGAGTCAAAAGACAAAATGGGCTCACCAACCATACAAGCTTTCTCAAATCTTCGGTAGCACAAAGCTTCAACATCACAAATTAAGGATAATTAGTTAAAATAAAAATAAGAAATAAAGATTTATAAAACTAACCAAAAAACCATGTATCAGCTTACCAATTAAGCATCTGCACATGATAAGGTTTGGTGAAATGGCATCCTTTTTGGCTTGAGAAAGGAGCATGAGACCAACTTCTAGATCATCCTTTCTGTTATTAACGCACTATTAGACTATTTAAATAAATTGTCTCCCATTAGAGCATTTTTTAAGTTTTAGAAATTACTTTTCACTTGCAACCAATAAAATAGAGTATGTGATGGAGTTTGGGCATAAGCCTATTTTTTTCATTTCTGATAGAATTTCCACAGCCTTGGACAGTTGATCTCCATCACCTGTAGCATAATATTCAAATCAATATGTGTATATGAAATTAAAATAGAAAAAAAACCGCAAATCTTTAGAAGAAGAACATCAGCTGGATAAATTGACGTCCTGACCTAGTATCGATGGTTTATAAATTATGTAATAAGGAATAAAACTAATTTTCATAAAAATGAATTAGTTTCCTAAGTTTTACACAATTGGTAGTCTTAAAAAATCAGCACTTTTACATAAATCAATACAATGAGTCAATGAGAGTGATCAAACTATTATGGGGACAAACTTTCCTCACGTTATTCAAAATTAGGCATTGTAAAACCAAACATGTTTTTTCTAAAATAGTTGTCAAAATGTACTTATATTTCATCAAATTTGCCACCAAAAGGTAAATAACAATACATTTGGAACCGTGGAAGCAAAATACACTTACACAAGGCAGTAATTAATGCATTTATCATTGGAACTGATGGTTTCATCTTCATCTCTATGATATATTCATATAATTCCACTGCCTTCTTCCAGTTTCTTGCCTGAACATCATAACAAACAAACATATTAAATATTCATGCTACATGCTCTCATCAATATATGCAAATATAACTGCACATAGTTAGCATAAAGCCTAAAGAAATATAAACTTTGTATGATTAAAACTTACATTGCTACATGCTCCCATCAATGAGCTATATGATATGATCCCCACATCTATTCCTTTATTCCTGGCTTCTTGTAGAATTTCAAATGAAGCATCCAACTTTCCCGCATGTCCTGCCACATCTATCAATGCACTAAAAAACATCTGCAAGAACATAAAACTTTTTAATGCATTCATTTATAATACTGCACAATACACGGACAAAGTAGGGCAAACCGACAAAGTATAGCTACCAAGACTACATAAATATTAGACCTCAGAAAATCATTGATACCTCATCTGGGATAATCCCTTTTTCTGTCATATCATTATACACACTGCACGCAAACTCCCAATCACCAGTTGCACTGCAACTGTTAACAGCAATGGTGTAAACTTCAGGAGTGCCTTTGATGTTGAATTCTTTAATCATACCATATATCTCTCTCGCTCGTTCAACCTAAAAACAACAAATCACTACAGGTTGCTGAAAGATAAATAAAGAAAAAATAAAGAATTGTCTAACCTGACCAGCATTCAAACATGCTTTAATCAAGGCACCAACAGTGACATGATCTGGATCTATAGGATGTGTCTCGGATCTCATTTCTGACAATACATCAAATGCTCGGTCAACGGCTCCTGATTCGCCACATGCACTGATAAGCGCGTTGAATACAACTCGGTCTGGTTTCACATTCTACTGCATGCATGTATAAATCAACTCTTAAGTACAACAAAATGAAAATGTGTAGTTAGAGGGACAACATTATTTACATACCTTTGACCTCATAATACCGTACGCACCAAACGCCTTTGCCACTTGTCCAGCTTTAGCACAACCATCAATAAGTGCACCGTATGTGTGAACGTTTGGTTCAACTCCAGAGTTGACCATTTCATGGAAAACCTGGAATAGTATAGGAGAGTATGTAACTGCAACTACTATATGATTATCAATAGGCGTGTAAACGATCCCAACGTTTAGTGAACCGTTCGTGAACTGTTCGTTTATCTAAAAACCAACGAACATGAACAAAACTTTTTGTTCATTTAGTTAAATAAACGAACATGAACATGTCTCGTTCGTTCATCAATCCATTTATGTTCATTTATTTACGTTTGTTTATGAATGTTAGTTTACATTTGTTTAGGTTATTCTATTTATGTATGTTCATGTCATACAAATTATTTTATTCCATTACAATTTATCCTAGATTTATGAAATTAAAATATCACTCAATACAATTTAGTTTATTTTTATAAAATTTAGGCCCAACAGATTGATGTTCACATTTACTTTAATTGGTGTTTGCTGATTATCTATGTTTAGTTATGTTAGTTTGTGTATACTACAAACGAACAGACATAAATGAACACGTTTGTTTTCTCAAGCAATGAACACAAACAAGAAAACTTTGTCCGTTTAATTGTTCGTGTCCCGTCGTTTGTTCGGTTAAAGTTAAACGAATGAACATGAACATGCCTTGTTCATGTTCATTCGGTTTGTTTACAGGCCTAATTATCATATAAAAATGCAAATATAATAGTAGACATAAATAAAGAGAAAACACACCTTAAACATTGTATCAACCTTTTTACTCTTAGCACAAGTTGATATTAAAGTAGTGTATAGCTTACAGTCAGCTTTTAATCCAGCTGTCTCGACAAGTTTCAAAACCTCAAAAGCTCCTATAATATAACAAACCATGAAAATAGGAACAAGATGTTAAATGTAAACACAAGAAAATTATTAAAGAAAAGTACCATCTAAGTCTAAAGAGCACACACAAACAGACATAAGCATGTTAAACGTGCTCAAAGTCGGGTTTGGTATTAGCTTGATAAATCGAAAAGCTTCCTTCACAGCTTTCTGACTTCTACACACGTGGATAAATCCCATATGATAAACCTAAATCCATAATTTTTTGTAGCATTAGTGATCAAATACACAAACAATGAAACTAATCTGAAGACCATTCAGTAGATAGCTAAAAAGACGCAGCCTTACATTATTCATGTCTAACAAACCTTTTCTTTCCAGATATTCAAGCTTTTCTAAGCTATCAGTTAACCTACGACATGATGAAAATAAGTTTAGAGATAATGCGATTTGATGAAATTAAAATAATGTAACTTTAAAAATTATAAAAACAAGTGTGTTACCTGCCCTCCTTGAGGAAGCGATGGTAAGCACGTAACTGCTGTGAAGCATAATCTTTGGTGCTTCCTTCTTTCTTAACTTTTGAATCAAGAAACAAAGTTTTCAGGTCTTTCTTAGTCAGCATAGATTTAGCTTTGTCATTATCCTTCTTCCAAAACTCTCTCCTTCCATTAACAGAGCCATTTTCAGACTTTCCATTTGGTAACTTAGCCTCAAATTTTTCTGGAAATAAATTTAACTCTCAGTTCAAGTAAAAGAAAACGAGCATATAATAAACATAAAACTAACAAACCTGCAGCATGAAGAAATTCCTTTGCAGAAAATCTTTCACTTTGAAATATGGAACTACTGGCTGATGAAGAAAAGCCATTATTTCCAAAAGACGAAAGCTCGGGCATTGACTTTGTACTACTAAGATTTTCCATAGAACACGTTGCATATTGGTTTGCCTCATAAAACGAGTGTAAGCCGTTGTGGGTGTACTTTAAAGGTGGAAAATTATACAGATTAACATCAGGTTCTTTAATGAGCCCATTGGTTTTCTCTTCAATCAAACTACCACCTGCCACCATACTTGTTGAAGGAACAGAAGCAGCAATTAACTCACTTTCCACCATTAGTTTAGGAAACTCTGAATCATGCTCGGTTTTCTGTTTCTCATCAAAACGGACAGCTTTTGTTTCTGTGGAAGGTATACACAGCACATCACCTGATCCAAGAAGCATGCTAAGTGATTCTTGAGATGATAATTCTATTACATTAGAAGGTTCCTCAAAAGATGATCCCATCATAACAACATCTTTGGTAAACGATGGTATAACCTTGCTTGGAACAGAAGAGACTGATGAAACATGTGTTAGCGATTCTTCATCCAACAAGCCTGTTTCATGGTGATGCACATGTGCTGATTCATTGACAAAATCATGAGTAAGGACTTTTATATCCTCAATTATATCTTTGCTTCCCACATCAGTGGTCTCTCCATGGAGACCAACATTTGATGAGCTTTGACCATTGATGGTATGATTTAGCACACTTGAACCTTTATGGGTATCTGATTGATTAGTCGGTTTAGATATCTACAAAAATGGGATAAGTATTATAATCTGGCTGCTGTAAGCAAAATTTCTATAAGTATTTACCACTTTCTGTGAATCTGTAACAATTAATAACAATAATGCTGTGGTCTCCATAGAAATAAAGAAATACATGTAAAGTTCGTGTATAAGTAAATAAGAAGTGTGGACTAACTCTGATACTATACACAAGTATGTCAAGCAATCACAATGCAATTCAGAATCAGTTTAAAAGATCATTATTATGTATAAGAAGTTATTTATATTTGATGACAAATCAACTTAATAAAGATACTTTTGCAACAATAACTCAGTAAATACAATTTTCTCAAAAAGCAATACAAACCTATGAAGACGTACTCACGTACCAAAATCATTAATACATTGGAAAATAGTTTGATTACATCATCATCGTACTCAGTATATCCCACCAATAGCAAAGCTATGGTAGGGTCTGAGGAGGGTAAGATGTAGGCAGCCTTACCTCTACCCCATAGGGATAGAGAGGCTGCTTCCGGTGAGACCCCCGGCTCGATAGTAGTTTTGCATCAAGCCTTGGACATAAGGCACATAGCACTCAATCATCGGGACACCGGCTGATCGGTGCATGTACCCTTATCTTTCAGCTATCAACGCCACTACATGATGCCTGATTAACCGTCCGTCACTTTTAACGTTATTTTCACGAGATTAGTAAAATAACGTCAAAATTAGTGCAATTTCACTTTTGCCCACCCGAGGGTTCACACATATATACATCATATGTGCGCACCGCAAGCAGGGTTCACACATATTACCTAAAACTAAATGTTAACCTCCTTGTGAAGAGTGAAGACATAAGTACATATATTACTTAGGGTCACCCTTGTTACACCCCCTAACCAAATACTTTACACTCGAAAATTCAACAAATGGGTTGTCATCTATAAAAGATCAAAGATCAGGAAGTCAAATATGCTGCAGCATGAAACTGTAGAGAGAAAAAAAACCACTTGCAACCACATGTAAGGATGCTAAATTTGAATTTCTGCTTGTTATCATGTCAATTTTTACTCAAAACAGAGAATGCCCTCTTCTGTATTAATGTTAAAACTGTATATATTTAGCTCATAATTCAAATCTACTTTGATTTGACCATGTATATGCATCACACTAACTAGCTACTCAGTAGACCGAAATCAGATAAAACAATTTGAGAATGAATCCAAATTTATTGCTGTTAAAGCATTGATCTCCACACACAGACTGTATGTTATTTGAAACATTTGTTCTAAGCATATATTAAATCAAAAAAACCATACAGCCTGGCCAGTTTTATCACTTTATGTTACTTAACTCAAATGTCAACATTATTCAAAAAAACTATAAAGTCAAGTCAATTAAAGCATCTAGGTACTGTAACACATAGTGTTGACTTTCAGATAATAACAATTAACAGTATATCTAACTTGTACACAGATAACAGCCATAACACACTCAATTAACAATTAACAGTCGATTCAGCTCAATTACCTTATTCGGTTCATTGCCACGCTTCCTATTAACATAATTCAAATAAAACACCGTGAGAGCCGAAACAGCAACAAACGAAACCACCACAACAATAGTCTGCGGACCTAAAGCGGCAGAAGTCCTGAACACAAACCTCCTCCGACTTCTAACCGAAGGCGAATGAAATTGAACTCCAAACCCTAACCCTAAGCCTAGCCAACAGCATTTTCTCCGGCGAGACGGACGGCTTAAGAATTGTGAGCGTAACGAGATGGCGGGAGAAATGCAGGAAGTGAAGGGAGGTGATAGTGGATGTGGATTAGGTTTTACGGTTAATATGTTGCTTACATCCATTGAAGGAGGATGGATATGTGTGGATGGATACTGGATAGAGTAGAGAAGAAGGTGAATGACGGAAATGATATTATTATTATTAATATTATCAACGTTGGTTAATCCGTTGGAGGTGCTGACGTGTCATGGATTGGTGGTTGGTACTGGGAGCCAATCAGTTGTTATCTGCTTTGCCCCACTCCCAACTATTTGAACCCGTTGCTTTGTTGGGTCGGTTCACTTCATTTTTTAATCACACTTTTTTATTCTTTTTTTTTTTAATTTAGTTGGAAATAACAAATACGGCATACACCATATACCTGTTTGACACCATAATTCAGTAGCAGCACATAGCGTGCACAAAAGAATGTGTCGGTGTACGATTTTGTACTTCTCTTCAAATGAAATAATTTATCTTCAATGGAATCCATTATAATCATAGTTGTGAATGTCTCTCTTGACAGAGTTCACAATCAGCGACTTCTGATCTAATTGAGTGAACCGAAAAATACCCGTGAAAAATCACCTTTCAAAATTCATTTATATTCTGTGTTCGATATAGACATGTGGTTTAGAAATTGCATACATTCCTAAGGCTAAGGGGCATACACCCCTTAGGCCTTAACATCATTCCCATCACTCGTCATATCTACGCTACGTCAGTTTTCCCCCATCATTCAATTTTACCCTTAAACCATGGGTATACACCATTCTCCTCATTCTCCATTTTTTATTTATTTTTTTATTTAATACAAAGAGAGGAAGAGAGTGAGTGACGAGAGTGGCCGGGGGGTGTTCCAGGGGTACGTGCGTGACCCCTTCTACATATACGCCATGTGAGACAATTCCTTTGCCGACTCACCTCACGCATGAGGAAAAAAGGGGTATACCCCCAGCCCAACATTTTCTAGTTTCCCTATGATGTTGTGGAGCTCTTTTTCCCCTCCAACTCCAGCATCGGATATAAGCGTACTTGGTATGACTCTTTACAAGAATATTCTTTTAAATTATTCGGTGGGTTTTGTATCATTGTAGGTATTTTCATGACAGTTAGTCCAAGAAGTATACTTGTCGATCGAGCATTTCATTCAGTGGTTTGGATGAATGTTTTTTTGGTTTATTCTCATTTACTTTTGGAATGTATTAAAGCATGTGTAAATGTTTGGTCTACGATATCAGAGCTGACATGCAACCCTTCAACCCGCCTTTGAGAACGTCTCTTTAGTGATAGTTAACTCGCAAATATTCATTATCTTCATGACAATGACTTGTGTATCATCCATTCTTATTGGATATCAGTTATAAAAAAAACTACGTATCCACTCTCAACTACTTTAAGTTATATTTAGCATCACAAATTATAGAAATTGTAAGATTTGCTTGACCTTTGCCTTGAGTGTTTTCTTGACCTTGAGTGCTTGTGCCAATTCGTTGACAACCAAGAGATAATTCGTATGTATGGACACTTTGAACTATTTATAACTTGGCCCTTCATGTTTCTAAACTAACACTTTAAGCCCAACTAAGGTGTTTATTAAACTTTGAGCCCTTATGTTTATTATCATTTCCAGGGGCGGCTCGGGCATGGGGCAATGTGGGCGATCGGTCGGGGCACTTAATTTTCAGGGCATAAATTATATATATATATATATATATATGAAAAAGAAATATGTATATTTAATGTTTTATTCTAATTATACAATAACTAGGTTGGTCTAGTGCTAAAGGGGTATTAGTTCCCATCAAAAGGTTGCAAGTTCTACTATCACTTGAAACATTTTTAAGTTTATTTTTATACACAACATAAATCATAACCAAGTAAACCCATTTAAAAATTTAATTGTTTAAATCAAATAAAAAACCCATTTACATAAGGCCTAAAATTTTTTTGCTTATAATATTTCGTTATTTATTAGAGTCTACGGGCCTATTTATTTCGACTCAACCTAGGCATATAAGTTCTCAGAGACAGTCCTTATCATTCAACATGAGAATTATAAATAAACTATATATTTTCAACTAACAATTAAATTCCATAAATTTGGGATGTTACACAAGTCGAGAAGCAATGAGTACATACACAATTGTTAATCATGTTTGGATTCACGAGGATTTGCACTTGCGTGTGTATTATGTTATGTTGTGTGATTTCTTTATTTGTCCCCCTTAAGCCTTTCAAGATAAAGTATCTTTGAACACCCTATTCTTGTGATTATCAGGTTTCTTTGTTTCAAACAACTCCTAATGCATTTTATGAGTAAAACCTAACTTAAAACCCCGACACAAGCGAGACCTGTCATTCCTTTGTAACTTATATATCCACATCTACTCTTGCCTGATCGGAGTTTAATTTGGTTCCTGTGGGTATTGGAGTTTTCTTTGTAGAAAACTTTTTCAGGGTATAATTCTTCAAAAGGTTCTTAGCATGTTATCCTTGATTGATGAAAAATCCTCATGAGGATTATATTTACTTGAAGCATATTGTTTTGCAAAACCCTGTATTTGGAACTAATTTAATGCCCCCTACATATACTTGTACATGTATAATATGACTCTTGCGATGCCTCAAGCATAATGTGGTACCAATATTCCCGTTCTAGAATCCTGAAGATACGAAAAATGTAGATGAAGCGGCATGCCATGCCATCGGAGCTTGTTGCAGATAGTATAGTGCCTTTTCTAGCTGGGTGGTAACTCAACATACACTTGTTCTAAAAAGTTTACCATTCAAAAAGATTGACTCGACATCAATTTGATAGACTATACAATTTTAAGGCTGTAAATGCAAAGAACATTTTTAACAACTTCCATTCTATCAAGTAGTGCAAATGACTCATCGAAGTCGATTTCTTCTTGTTGGCATGAGCTTTGGCAATCAATCTAGCTTTGTTTCCGAGTATATTCCTTTTTCATCACATTTGTTTATGATGACCCATTAGTTCCAAACTTCCAATTACAGATTTGTCTTTTTGGTGTTGGAACGAATCTTCAGGCTCTTCTTAATAAACTCGTCTAATTCTTCTAGCATGGCATTGACTCACCCAACTTGGATCTTTTAACGCTTCTAAATTCCTCTTGGGTTATACGATGCTTAAGTAACTAGAGCATAAACATTTGTTAATAGAAGCGCATCACGTTTAACTTGTGGGAGCATGAGGTAGCCGACTTGGTACTTCCTCACTTAAAGGTGTTTTCTTGGTCCATCACCTAGAAAATCATTAACAAATTAGTTGAGATCTTCGTTGATGGAGAAAGTCTCTGGTTTGTCGTGAACAATGGCGAAGCTTGGACAAGAACGTTGGAGGGGGGGGGGGGGGGGGCTCAAAATGTATTAAAAAAATCATAACGAAGGGGGCCATGCTCAAATTTTTGGTTAAAAACGGGTAAATTTACGTATAAATTTTTAGGTGAAAAACGAGTAAATTTACACTACTGCGTGAAAAGACAGCGGTCAGGACAACCCTGGCCCTTGCTATGTTTCGCCATTGTTGTTAAATAACATTGATACTTTCTCTAACAACTTTGGTTCTTGGAACATAAACTCTGAAGGCTTTATAGTCTAAGTACAGCGTCCAAGAAGATAACTTAATGAATGACCTATTGGTCCGTTGATCTTCGATTGTTAATCACTCGACTCTGATACCAGTTTTAGGCCTAGACTCGATATACGAATAACCAAACCCTAGGCCTACATTTATGCTAAGCATAAAGATTCAAAACCTAACTTGAATCAAGCTCAGTAACTTATTAGATAGAATATTTAGATAGAATATATTATTAGAGTTTTAGTATTATAGTATTTGATTATGTTTACTTGTATTCATCTCTTGTAACTCTAATAATACATTCTATCTAATATAACTAACCAAACTAAAAAGATTAACTAGATAACCTAATCTATTTAATTCAAACTTGAAACTTTGACTCTATTCCTTTTTTTTTTTGTCTTTCACATCTGAAGTTATATATTAGAATTATTCCAACAAAGTCCGTTCTCAACAAAGAATACCAACGTACAGAGTCTAGACTAAACAATATATTACTATTCAAACTTCCAAAACTTTACACAAATTCATCAATAAATCCCAAATGAAATTCATCCAACCTTTTCGACATTGCCGAGGATAGATAAGCAAGACATTTGATGGAAGCAACTAAAAGTCTGGCCTAAATAAATCAATTAGGTGGCGACAGCGCTTTCACAACTGGTAATAATAAGGTTAAAGGTTTTATTTCACATGATGAAAATGGTCAAAATAGACAACAAGAACAAGAGATTTCTTTAATTTGGGTAAATCGAATCGACAGCAAGAACAAGAGATTTCTTTTGGATAACTTAGAATTGTATGTTTATGGCCGCTTGGTGTATAAGCAGACAACCAAGAGAAGACAACAAAAAGACATAAGGTTTGCAATCTGAAACATGGCATGATTTGAGAGTGTGCATTTTAAATCTTATGAACGATTTCATGTGTACATTTATATTATCTTTTGTTCTTCCAAATACCAATTATATATTTTGCATTTTGGTAGCACATAATTGTTTTTTTACATTCAAATATTTATATTAATAAATGTCCTGTACATATTAATATTACATAAACAATTTGCAGCACTAATTACTCACTTTATAAGATAATAACAATCTGTAACTGAAATTCACAAATTACATTTAATCACTCCATAACTACTGTGCATAACTAGTGTTCATTCTGGAAAACCTTAGGCTTATGTACCTATGCTTATTTGGGAACCCCTAGGATTACATTGTTATTATGCTTATGTTGTAGCTAGCATAAAAAGATTGAAGCCTAACAACTCAAAACAAAGCTCTCAGAACACTGAAAAAATCATGTCTGTAACCACTGGTCTGAAAATGATCACTTGGAATAATTTTTGTGTAGATATAAAACGCCATACAAGAGATCGCAGGTCCAACCCAAAACACCCAATGACCATCCCATAAATGACCTCCTCTGATCATGGCTGGTCCGAAACATCTTGCAGGGTTCATTCCTGCACCAGCATAACCTTTTTGTCCGGTCAAACTAGTTGAAACGAACACTAGAAGCACCACAACGATTCCAATAATCGAAAAAAACCACAAGCACACCATATGCTTTGAATTGACGGTGGTCGTAGGCTACCCAAGCAGAAGCAAAAAGAAAGATGAATGTGCATATGATCTCTATCCAAAGGGCTTGGCTTGTCGCGATCCCTGTTACCACAGGGCCGTTAGGGCCAGGTGCAATAACCGTGATGGTGCATCCGCCAAGTGAAAAGGTCTGTGCTATATTTTGGCTTATAACTGCTTGTAGCATTAAAGCTCCTAGTAGAGCGCCAAGACATTGTGCAAATATGTAGATAAATGCCCGAGAGAGCGAAATGAGTCCAACAAGCGCGGCTGAGAATGATATGACCGGACTCATGTGTCCACCTGAGACCGGGAAAAGGGCTAGGAGAAGGATGGTGATGGTGATGCCAATCAGGATTGACGTTAAAACATGTGGTGGTTTGATTTGTGTCTCAAAGGATGAAATAACTATAGTATCTATCATGAACACCAGAACTGCCGAACCCAAGTAGCTCTCCTACGGATGCGTGCCAAACCTAAACATGCCACGTAAATTTATAAAGGCTCGGGTTTATATAACTGAGAACCACGAGAACCGTATAATGCATTTGTATGTGTGTAGTTCATAATACATACAGATAACCAGAAGTAGTTGGGGATAACCATCTTGCGTATCATATTTTTCGCACTATATACAAGGACATCATTAGTTTATCGCAGTTCTCAACATATTATTTATTTCTAAAATAAACGTCCCATATATTATTAAAACAAAAGTAAAGTGGTCTTTTGTGTATTATATTGAATTCATACTCACATTCAAGGAGTATAGATCCTCTAAACCCAACCTCTCCCCCAAAGTAAGACAAGTTTCTTTCTCTCCATTATCAACTTCCCACTGTTCTAACCTGCAAATACATGGAAGGAATTAAAATGACAACATTTCCCATAGAGCCATATATATATATATATATATATGAAAAATGGTACTTGCCTAGCACCAGTGTATGTGAAGGGTTGGACCCTGTTACGACAAGCAAGGCCGTCATCCTCATCAAGTACCACCTGCGCTACGCTATTTGTCGCCATCGCTAATTACTTAATTTGCTAGATGTTCCTGACTAAAGGGGTGCTTGCTTATATGTATATATAATCCATAGAAATATCCACCGTTGGATTATTAATTTGTGCATTATGTCTAGTTTAAAATTTTCGAAGTATATACATGTAATATTCGAAAGTTCAACAAATAAAATAATAGTAACTTATTTAACATTCAAAATCGACAAAAGAAATACAACATACAACGATTAAACAAGCTTTCAGCATAAAAAAATAACAATATAAAAATAAAAAATCATAAATAAATGAAAAGGGATAAACTAAATGGAAAAAATGTGGGAGGGGTAACTGAGATCCGGACCTGTTGCTCCATCATGGATCATAAAAGTTTATACTCGGTTTAAAAACATGGTGTTGGAATTTACCAGCGATATTTACTGAGGGAAATGTCATAGAAATTAATCTTACATTTTTATATAATACCGACGACCTTTTACCTACTGATCATCGAGAAATTATTTATCAAAGAATTCTTAACAAGTTTAAAGACGGAATTTCATCGGTGATTCGTTGGTGATGTTGATTAAAAAATTATTAAATATATTTTAATTTCCTAAAAGTAGATGTATATTAAAAAATAACATTAAAAAGTTAAAAAAAAATTATCATAAAATCAAGCGTGTTATTCTTTTTAATTTTGCTATCTTTCTGCTATATATTTTTATTAATTGACTTTTTTTTCAAAGCCAAGATATTTTAGAGTATACGTGTGTGATTATGTACATTTGTGATTATTAAATAAATTGCGTACTTACCACATAAGCTAAAGAAAGTTATGAAAGTATGTATGCGTGCAGTTATAAATATATATTGCGTAATTATCGTATAAGTTACTTAATTATTAATAAATGTTATGTGATTATTTAACTTTATGTGTAAGTATGGTGTGCATAAAATTACCCATCTTTCACGCGCAATATGTCGCATATATTCTCATTCATTTGTATCTTTGTATAATAACTAACCTCTCCATACACTCAAACACACATAGAGAGAATGGACATAAGAAAACTTAGAAAATACGAGAAACCGGCCACTTATAAGCAAAAATGTTTTTTTTTCCTATCATATTATTCTTTGCCAGAAAAATAATAAATGAATATGTAATTGGCGAGCTAGATATATGTAACTCGTAATAAATGAATATGGAGTTCTTGAGGATTGGCCATAATTGGTTGTGTTGAAGTTAAGGGTGAACTGACAATATTATCGTTAAGGCTGATGGAAAATTTGACAGTCAACTGAATAATCAACTGACGAAGAGACTCAAAGTTCCCGCCCGAAAAGCATAGGGACTAACTTTGCATATTCTAAGAATCGGGGACTAATCGTGCTTCCACTCATTAAGCACAAAGACTCAAATCACAAATTTCTCTAACAGTAATTAGGTTTTTTTTTCTGTGTGTGGCGCGCGCGAGTGTGTGTGTGTGGGGGGGGGGGGGGTTGTAATAATAATTTCACCAAATAATTATATCATTAATCTCTAAGACTACTCGCTATGGGGCGTGGTGGGCTGAGGTGGCATTGGGCGACGGGCGGGGAACACCACCGTGGGGCGCTGTTGGTCCAGGGGCGCAGAGGGAGAGGTCGTTCAAACGGCCAGCGCGGAAGGTGATTTGTGTGGGACCCTCTCCCTCTCCAACGGCTATTTTTTGGACCGTTTGGGATATATATATAGTGCTATATATATATATATATATATATATATATATATATATATATATATATATATATCAAACTAAACCATACAATCTCAATTTTTATAATTTTCTCCCAAAAATGTCTTCCGATTCGTCTTCGACACCCGACTACTACCCTGATCCCGACGTTATTTCAGACTCCGATTCAGGGGATGAGGCAATATTAAGTGCTATTTTAGATGCTGCGAGAGTCTTAATCGAGCATTGCGAAAGCTCACAACCGCTAACAAGACGTCCTCATCGACAACGAGATCGTGTCGGTGCTCATGAAAGGTTGATGCAAGATTATTTTTCGCCGGACGCGACTTTTAATGCGGAACAATTACGGCGGCGTTTTCGGATGACTCGCCAACTTTTTTTACGAATTTTTGGTGATTTAGAACGCGATTTTGATTTTTTCCAACAATGGGATGACGCGAGAGGTAAGCCCGGTTATTCTCCATTGCAAAAATGCACGGCGGCAATTCGTCAACTCGCGTACGGGACCACGAGCGACGCAATGGAAGAGTATTTACAAATGTCGGAGACAATGGCTCGTGAAGCCTTTCACACGTTCTGCGAATGTGAGTATTATCATTTTTTAATATGTATTTATAAATCCTCTCATTTTAAATGCAAAGTTAATAAACTGACATTAAAAATTTAATATTAGGTATTCCTCAACTATATCATATAAAATATTTGAGGAAACCGACTCAAGCCGACATACAAAAAATATACGAGATGCATGAACAGAGGCACGGTTTTCCTGGGATGCTTGGTAGTCTTGATTGCACACATTGGGCTTGGGAAGCTTGCCCAGTTGCTTGGCAAGGTCAATATCATCGGGGTTATCATGATGGACCAACGGTTACCCTTGAGGATGCTGCATCATTTGATCTTTGGATATTGCATGCTTTCTTTGGGATGCTCGGTGCAAACAATGATATAGCTGTGATAAATGCGTCTCCTCTTTTCGACCGTCTCGTAAACGGGGTTGGACCCGACACCTCATTTTCCACTAATGGTGTCAACTACGAATACGGATATTATTTAGTCGATGGCATTTATCCGGATTGGGAAACGTTGGTTCATAGCTTTGCGTGCCGGACTGATGATAAACGACAATATTACAAGAAAAAACACGAGCCGGCCAGAAAGGACATCGAAAGGGCATTCGGGGTATTAAAGAAACGTTGGTCTATAATTAGACATCCGGCTCGTATTCTGCACATGGATAAGTTAAGAAATGTAATGTACACTTGTATTATCTTGCATAATATGATACTGGAGAACTCGAGTAGAGCAATATGTCAAGGCGAGTACGACGATACGCCGGATCCGATGACAACACTAAACGAAGATGAGAGATTTGCTATTTTATTAAGAACACGAAAAAAAGAAACGAATTTCAGTCTTCGAGCGGCTTTGGTTGAACATATTTGGAGAAACAAACAACAAAAAGGCGACGCCGACGACGACGACTAAAATTAGTTGATTTTTTAATGTATATGTTTTTAATTTTAATTTAGTTTGTATTTGATAATTATTGTATTTAATAAATTTATTAGTTTATTAAAATAAAAAAAATTAAGGGGCTTCGAAGCCCCCTCACCATTGAGGGGCATCTTTGAGGTGGGGCTTTGAAGCCCCCAGTGCACATGAGGCGCCGAGGTGACACTGGGGAAGGGCTTCAAAGCCCCTCACCATAGCGAGTAGTCTAACTTGTGATATGGTGTTTCAACGTCCCTTTTATCTCATACTTGATTAACGATGCTTACAATGAGGAAATTTAGGATCACAATTTTGTCATGTCATTTCATATATTTAAGTCATGACAAATTGGTTTCTTTGCTATTTGTCTTCTAACAATATTCATCTCACACTCGAACATAGAACAACTCATATCATTAGGGGTGTGCAGATTCGGGGCTGACCTGAAATTACCCGTAAACCCGGACCAAAAAAGGACTAAACCGACCCGACCCTAATGTATTGTAGAGAATGTCGGTCTTGGATTTTATCACATTCGGTTATCGGGTCGTCTGAAAAACCTTCAAGGACCGATACCCGATATATACGAGAGAAAATTCTTCTTGTACGGGCAATAACTTCGTTGTCTTCCTTTAATTTGACCCCACAAGTTCTTGTTGGTAGAACCAGAGTGAAAAACATAATTGAGTTAAGAGCCAAATTATCCAATGTCGGCACCACCTGAGTTTCGTGATTACAGTTAGACGACGTGAGAAATGAGAGTTGAGAAGATAACCTAGTGGCTAATATTGGCTAATATCTGGAGTTGGGCCTTTTGAAAACACAGCCCAAATTTATGTTTTAGTCAAATAAAATTAAAAAACCAAACAAAAGTCTACATTTTACAAGATAAGCAATCTATTTCTTTATTAATTTATTAACTTAATAATTATTTTTATAAATTTCTTATTATTTTATTTTCTAATTTATTTTTTATTTAGTTTAATTCACTTTAATTAGTTTCTTAATCTTAATAAGCTTGTTGGGCTTTTTTTTATATCTTAGTAACATTTTATTAATCTAATAGATAAACATTTTTCTAACATATTATTATGACTTTTAAATTATTATCTAAATTAATATTAAAAGAAGTTGACATTTATTCTTGATAATGTAGTACGTCGACTAATAGGCGAAACACGATTATGATTTATGAATGTAAAACAAATTTTATTTATACCCTCCACTTAAAGCTTTCTAGTTCGCCACACAAACATGCAAACCTATTATCAACTAATATTAAGTCAATCTTTAATAAGTTTAATGATCTTTCTTTCATGAGACTTGCTAGTGTTCTTGATCTTAATAGCTCTTTGGACATTCTTGCAGGTTCATATAGAAAGTTAAAATACAATGCTTGAAAAATTAAACTATATTTATTAACCATTTAGCAACATGCTCCAAAAAGAAAAGAAGACTATTTGCAATGTATAAGCTATATTTGCTATTGCTAATCAAGAAGGTCATGTATCAAAACTGATAAAACTTGTTCTAAAGTTAAACAAATTACATAGCACTGTCAATCATTTTTAGTTGTTAATTATTATATTGATGTTAACTTTGTAAACAATTATTATTTATTTGAAGTTTATTACTGATCTGCAAGGAAAGCCAAACATAAACTAAAGTTATTATCATGAGGGCAACATGTATTTATAGATAAATAGCTTATTAACTGTTTGTGTCAAGAATGACTCATTCTATTTCCATTGTCCAGTTAATAAAACTAAAGATCACCACACAATTATCTCAGAGGAATTTAGGACAGCTTTTATGTTAAATATTAGTTGCTTCATACAGAATCAATATATGATGGTCAACATGTGAATACCTCGATCTGAAAATCTAAACTTATCACATTGATGTGGTTAGCAAGCTAGACTTATTATCACATGATGCAGGTCCTGATCGTTTCATAGAGCATCAACTATTGTCCAGGTGATCTGTATATAAAGGAAAATTAGCACACTTGTTACAACAGTTGTCGGCTTTCCGCTTGCCAATACGTGTGGCATAACCGCACAAGTATTCACATCTGCAATTACTTTCCTGTAAACTGGACTAAACTTTTAGAAATAATATATAGTTTATAGTCCAACTACTAGAATGGTTGTTAAAATCCCGACTAGCCGCCGATTCATTATCGATTAATTCCGATTAATCGCTAGATCCATCCCATCGCCCGACTAGCGATACTACAACACTGATAGAGACATATCAGATAAATACTACAAATTGGTAACTAGGCTCAAGCAGTATATTTTTTCCCAGGTCTCCCTGCAGCTAATCGTCAACAAGGATGAAAATACTAATTGGCCACATTTAAATTTGTATTGAATTGAGCCCCTGATAACAAATGCAAACAAGAAAGACACCTAAATCACTAATTCATACATTTATGTTCCTCAATTTAATCAGTTTTAACGACAAACATAAACATGACAGAAGATTACCTTTAAAAGGGTGGAGAAGATGAAGATAGGGTGTAAAATTGCGCTCACCCCTAATTGTAGACGTGGTTGTGTGTGGATCGTTTAATCGGTCTACCCTGCATACCCGGTAACCGAGACCCTGTCAGATTAGGGTTTATCATCGGTCTTCAATTACAGGATCTTCGGGTATCGGTCTCGGGTCGGGTATTCTCAAATGCTCACCCCGACATATCATTCATATAAAACAATATGAAATGGTTTTTGCAAGAAAATCCTTTTGTTTGGTAGGGCGTGTTCTTTTCAAACGCTTCTTCGTATCATAAAATTTACCAAATACTTTCTTACCATTAGGTACCATATCTTTATAGATGTGAATACTTTGAATTTAACCTGACTCAGGCTTTACTAAATGATGCTTTCCAAATTTACATTCTAACTTCTCTAATTTTGGCGCCCACCACACAAAGACTCGCTGTAACACCTCGTCCCGGCTAAAGCTGACATGTCACTTATACAATAGTTCAGAATTCAATACACCAAATTTCATTAATAATAAAACAATACAATTTTACAATATCACAAAATGTGTTACAAAATATCCTTTTTTTTTCATATGATCTTCATAAATTTTCCCAAGCCCTAGCTTGATCACTTCTTTAGGATGAACATGGATCTAATGTACATAAACAAACCATATGCATGTCTGAGTAAAAAAGGGTTATTCAAAAAGTTTGTGGCTCGCAACTCGCTCAAAAATCGCACGAAAAAAAAAGCTCGGCTCGAAAATAGCTCGAATTTAAGCAAGTTGGCCCGACTCGACTCAATTTATAAATGAGCCGAGCTCGATCTAGGGTTGGCTTAGCTCATGATTCGGTCTTAGCTCGAGCCTAAAACAACCCAAGCTAGAGCTTGATTTTTCGGCTCGATAAAGTTAACAAGCCGAGCTCGAGCTCGCCTTGGCTCGGCTCGACTCGATTACAACCCTAGAGTAAAATTGGCTATTACTCGGTGGGACAAACACAATTCAATAGTAAATGTCCTAACAATAAATCTCAGTTTTTACGTACATACACATTCATTAAACACATCCGTTCATCAAATAGTTCAGTGCGTCAAATTCGGTGTGTCAAGGAATCACATCTTGTAATTCAGTTTGTCATGTACAATTTTTCAGCGTTTCACCTTTCGATGCCTTGCAATCAGTTTTTCGACGCGTCACCAATCGGTGCGTTGCAAACTATAGTTTAGTACGTCAATATCAATATTTGCTAATAATAAATAACTATATAGGTATAATATCACAATTTCGATTACATAAGTATAAAATAACTACTTCTTATTCCCAACTATGGGATAGTGGAAAACCAAATCTGTACAAATAAGTTGTTCATAGGTTCGTACCTTAATTGCGAGTAGTTTAACTTGAGTTACTCAAACGTTTCTTGAGCGTCACGATCGGTTACCTTGATTTTCATGGTAGGCCAATCGGTCCGATTTATCGAGTCGCTATTTGTATGATAAAGGATAAAGAAAATCCCTCTCTACTCTATGAGTGACAGAAACCGATGTTATATATATAGAATCTAGATTTTATATTAGGCTGAGGGGTGCGGAGCGCTAGAAGGGGCGCGAAAGCCATTCCGCTCGCGCCCCGGGGCGCGAGCACCACACCACCGAGGCGCGAGAGGGGCGCGAGAGGGGCGCGAGCGCGGAAAAAGAGGCAGGCGCGGATGGGCTAGCGGCTGAGAATGGCGTGAAGGTTTCTTGGGTTGCGTGAATAGAGCCGTTGGGCTCGTTTTTTATTAAAAAAAAAAAATTTTTAACATACAATTTTTCTCTATATAATAACCTATATCCAACACAAACCCACAACAATATAACATACAATTTATTCTCTCTATTAAACCTATATCAAACCCAAACCAACACCAATATCACATTTGCCTGGTTGGATTCGACCTAAACGTTGCGGGGGAGGAAACGTCTTCAACAAAACCATGGAGGTGGTCTCTAATGACAAAAAGGAAAAAAAAAGAATGAGAGATTTGGAATTCCTTACAAGAGACTTCAGTAACCTAAATCCGGTCGACCAAATGCTGATGGAAAAACAAAAGGAACGTATCCGGAAGAGGTTGATCGAAGAAGACCAAGCCGAAGAATAAGAATAATGTTTTTTTTTAGTACTTTAATTTTTTTTTAGATATTAATGTGTTTTTTTAATTAATGTGTGTTTTTTTAAATAATTTATGAGTTTTTTTAATAATACGTTTTTTTAATACATTTATAAAAAAATAAAAAAAAACCGCTCGCGCCCCCTCTCGCGCCCCTCCACACCATGTCCCGGGGCGCGAGCACCACTACCAACACCCATCTTATCAAGTTTCTCTCTCTGCCACACGTCACAATATTATTGGCTGGCGCCCCCACTCGCGCCCCCTCTCGCGCCCCCCACACCCCTCAGCCTTACAACATGGTGGTAGGGGTAGGCCGGTGTTAATAGGGTTTGAAACTACACAGGCTCTCAAAAAGTAAGATTTATTTTATATTTTTCTTTTGACCAATTTATAGTGGTAGGGTTAGGCCGGTGTTAATAGGGTTTTGACGTGACTTGATGATAGAGCACTCATTTTGCTAGTGAAAGGTAGGTGATTCAAATTATAATTATCACCAATTTATATTGGAGATATGAGGGATGATCCTGGCTTGTCTGGGTTCGAGTCCTGATCTCGTCCGGTTTTACTGGCTCCTCGCTTTTGTGTCGTTTTCTTTCAAAAAGTCATGGTGGTAGGGGTAGGCCGGTGTTAATAGGGTTTAGATGTGGCTCAATGGTAGAGCACTCACTTAACTAGTGAGAGGTAGGAGGTTAAAACTCACTATCACCAATTTATATGGGAGATATAAGGGATGATCTTGGCTTGCTAGGGTTCGAGTCCTAATCTCACCCGGTTTTACCGCCTCCTCGTTGTCGTGCCGTTTGGCGGGCGTGGGGTCGATTTTTATCTGGGGAATCCCTCAATAGGTGGATCGCTAGGTGCTCCGTCCGTCCGGACTGGCCGGCTCGGGCTACCTTTAGCCAATGAGGGCTGCGTACGAAGTATCCGGCTTTACTTAATTGGTCGTTCAGAAAAAAGGTTATAATAAATTTGATTGATTGGAATGTATAACTTCATATCTTTAGTTTAAAAAAACAAAATTTTGATGGTTATATAAAAAAGACTAGTTTAAGGCCCGTATATTACACGGGTAATTGATTAAATTTTAAACTTTAATCATTATGTGAAAAACAATTAACAAAATAATCATATTTTGTTAATACAATAACAATTTACATTAATATTATAGATGTTACATAACCAAGATTACACAAATATGTAAAACATTCCTTGTACACTACATTTGTTATTGTATTGGTCGGTATATGTTTTGGACAAAAATCTGCTAAGGATCAAGTATCCAAATTCGTAAAAGTGAGGTATAGTGCTAACACGATATTGACAAGTGTATAATCGTAATATTGGTGAACACAAAGGTTTGATCACGAGGGAAAAAACCCTTAATCACGATAATCTTACTACGGTCAAAACTTAACAAGGTAATCTTTGGACGAATTGCTTCGGTCAAGGATTAACAAGGTAATCGTTGGTCGAATCTCTTCGGTCAAGGATCAACAAGGTAACCTTTGGTTGGTTAGTACGTGATTATCGTAATCTCCGGCACAAAAAACCCCCCGGACGGTGAAAACTATCACCGTCAAGTATATTGATAATAAAAGGTAGTTACAAGCGTTGTGGAGTTAGTGATCGAGAATACAAGGTAAACTAGTGAGTAGAGAGAATGTTTGCTTCTGCTCTAGTGTGTGTGATAATACATGTGTTTTCTAACTAATCACAATCTCCATTATATATAAAAGATAATAACTCAATGGAGTTATGATTAATAAAGACTCTTAACTAATAATCCCTAAAAATCCGCCATGTCTTCAATATAATCGTAACAGCCACTTTGATCACGTGCTCCATCACTCAGGCTGCGAAATAGGTGGTAGACCAGATCTTTTAGCCGTTACACTTATTAAATACCAGCCTTCATATAAGATACAACCATTAATAGCAGCAAATACCGAGGATCCATGATCCTGACATAGCTCTGGAACTCTTCAGAAGGATAATTAATCCATACACGTCAATATTTTCTTGACTGCAATTTAGTGGATAGACTGAGTCTTCTAACCGTTATACCTGCTAAATATAAGACCACATATGAGAACAACCGTTAGTAAATAATAAGTACTGTGGATCCTTGATCCTGACGGGATCTAGAACACACGCTAAGGATAACTGATCCAAAACATATGCCAGGATAACATATCCACAGTGTCAAATTTCTATGCACTAACAGTATACATTGTTTATCAAAAATCAAAATCTTTAGTCTATGTCTGCTTGTAACTCTTGGTAAGATAACATATATGTCTACTTGTAACTCTTGATATAGTCACGTATAGTTGTCTGTGTGACAAATAAGGTTCTTCAAGTACATACTAACCATAGATAACTGATAATATATCCATGAAACTAAAAGAAACATTCATACACATAAAATACCTTTTAATCAATCAATTAATATGATGTTATTTGAGATTATTTACTCATGTTAAAAAAACATGATTATCCCAAAAACCAGGTTACATGAACGTTAATGATATAATCATCCTTATAATCTTTATAATTTGAAATTGACTGATCATGATAAATTGTGGTCATTAATATGTTGTGCATGACAAGTTTTTAATTGATTTTATATTTTACAACTAACAATTGTATAATCGAGAAATATATAAAACCAAGAATTAAAATATAACAAAATGATTTATTCATTTCTTATGAACGGGAAATGATAAAGACATAATAACCTTAAATAAAAGTCATGTTTAAATAAAAGTAATTATTTTGAGTTAGCAGCATACTAGAATATTTAAGGTTACATAAAGTGAAGACAATGATTCTTATTTATTATAGTTGAAAGTATTAGATAAGAATGTTTAAATTTTGAATATTAATCTCATGTTATTAGTTAATATTATGGTGAGTTGTTGGATTATTCAATTAATCAATATATATATATATATATATATATATATATATATATATATATATAAGCAACTTATAAGGAAAAAAAAGAAGCAAAGATCTCGAATTTATAGAAGCGTGGTAAATGACTTCTAACCGGATTAACTATTTTTTTTTAATTAATGTGAAAATAGGATATCCTTGAAATGTAATCATGTAAGGCCCCGTTACCGGTAGCCCTACTTTCGTGTTGGATTTACTCATAAACGCAGTTCTAAATATCAGAGTTAATTAAAACATTCGCGGAATATAAAAGCTTTCATAAAACATTTCATAACAAAACACATCTTGTCTTAAAACAACATCTTGTCTTTCAAAATAAACAAAACATTAGGCTTAAACGTCTTGAGTCTTCCGATGCCGGCCTCTTATTCAGTGCCACGTGTCTCCTCAAGCGAGCTGCCTCATCCTACTCACCTGCGTGCATACTAAAAGTCAGCTACGCTGAGTGAGTTCTAGTTAATCATACATTATACAATACACATAAACTTATATTCTTTCATTCATACTTTCATACTTTCTTTTGTACTAACTTACTTTCGTATCTTACGTTATAAAGAGTATTACGCCCTACATTCCTCGAGTATTATTAGGGCTCGGTACCCTCCTTCCTCGAGTATTATTAGGGCTCGGTACCCTCCTTCCTCGAGTATTATTAGGGCTCGGTACCCTCATTCCTCGAGTATTATTAGGGCTCGGTACCCTCTTTCCTCGAATATTAGTAGGGTTCGGTTCCCTAGTTCTCGAATATTAGTAGGGTTCGATTCCCTCTTCGTTACCATACAACCATACATCATACCTCGAGTATTATTAGGGCTCGGTACCCTTTTCGTAACCATACAACCATACAACCATCATTTCCTTCTTTTATTAACTTTATCACGTTCATACACATAAGCATACATATCATACTTACCTTATACATAGCGTTACAACCTGACAGTACGTGCAATATCCGAAGATCGTTCACGTACCATCAAGCAATCATTCATGCATTTCACATTATTCACAAAAGGCATACACTTATCTCTTAGGATAAGCGTATTAACAAACATGTTGAGTATGCACACAGCCCCGAAAACATAACACATAAATGGGGCTAGAAACTCACCTGGATCCCGTCGCGTTCACCGTTAATCGTTATTCCGTTCTTTAACTGAGATCGGCTAACTGTATATAAGTTATACGTATCAAAACTCGTCCTATCGTATCAGATTACTTTAACTTAGTTTTAAGCGAACTTAGTATTAAGCGAACTTAGTATTAAGCGAACTTAGTATTAAACGAACTTAGTATTAAGCGAACTTAGTGTTAAGCGAACTTAACATTAAACGAACTTATCCTTTAAGCGAACTTATCATTTAAGCGAACTTATCATTTAAGCGAACTTAGTATTAAGCGAACTTAGTGTTAAGCGAACTTAACATTAAACGAACTTATCCTTTAAGCGAACTTATCATTTAAGCGAACTTATCTACAGTAGCGAACTTATACTGGGAAGTTGATCAGTAGGCGAACTTGCTTGCAAGCGAACTTGCTTGCAGACGAAGTTGTACAGTATCAGTTTCGGGTTTGGTTTTGAACCCATAAACATCTCAGTTTTAACGTGAAATCCTTTGATATGATGTTAATAATTCCCGTGAACATTCCCATGGTCATTTTCGGATAAGACTCGGCCCGAAAACGCATAAAGTTTGGATCTTTAAGCTTAAAACGTTTAAACGATCCGTTCATAAGCATGAGTTCGTTAAGTCTATTTTAATCTTCAAGTTTGTAAATTTACGATTTGTCTAGACCCGATCTATCATCCTACCAATTTTCATATAAATCCGGTCATGAAAAGTAAACTTTTTTAACAAAAACGTACCTTTGAAGTTTTTGTCTAATATCACTCGAGAGGCCCAAAACCATATCAAACGAACTCCGATTTGAGTGATTCAAGCGGCCACGGAATCGTCTCGTCCCGATCTACAAACCCATCAGCTCAACTTCGCCGGAAACGGCCACTACAGTCACCGGAATAGTGAAACAGTGGCCGGAAATCTTCATGTTGAGCTGCTACGGTTTTGCTAATAAAAGACGTACTTCCCGACCTCTGATCGAAGATCTAATCGGTGGGAATCTTCATTTATATACCATAAACACTCGGTTAAAATTTGAGACCGATCCGACAGCTAGATCTCCGGGAATCTTTGTGTCTTTGTGGGTGGTTTTCTCAAAAACGGGAATTGGGTTAAGTGTGTGTTTTGATGGTGTAGGCTATGGTGTAGAGATGAATGAAAATGGAAAGAATTAGGGTTTTAAGGGGTATTTATACTCCCTTAAGCTCATGGACCTTAGGCCCATCTTTCCTTTTTGGTCCATAATTAATTACATCTAATTAGCATACCTATCCTTCCATCTTTATCATTTTACTATTTTTCTATTAACTCAAGTAAACTTTTCCATTTTAAATAAATAATATATTAATTATTTATTCTTAGAAATTTCGGGATGTTACAAATCACGAGCATGATTAAGTTACAAATAATAAAATAAAAATAACAAATATTTATATTAAGTTATATTATAATTAAGTTGTTAATTTTTAATGTTTATGACATATTTTAATAATAAATGTTATAACTGTAATTGTTTTTAAAATTTTTGTGTATGGCTTTATTATTTTAAATATAAACCATAATAAACACTTTAATTATGTGCTGACTAAGAGGTAACACTAACATAACCACAATTCGTTGTATTTGTATAAAAATAAAATTAATAAGTTAATATAATATTAAAATTATATAAATAACTGATGAAAATGATATTTTAGGTTTTAGTATACTAAATGATTATTGGAAAGCAAAATAGTGAAATGAGATTAAACAGATTTTTTGGTTTAAAATTTTGATTGCTTTTAATTAGGTAATTTGTCTTATAAGTCATATTAAATTAAATGTATTTAAATGTATTAAAAAAGTATAATTTAAGTCATAAAATATATGTTTTGAAGTATTTTGGTTTTAGTTATGGAAAAAAATATTGAAAACTAAATATTATCTTCTTATTGCTAAACCCTTTATACTATACAAAAACGTCATATAAATAAAGACAGATAGTTCATAAAGTATACCGTTATACATATGGATTATAATTATAATAATTAAATTCAATAATTTAATATAACACTAATATATATATATATATAATATGTATTCTCTATGTTTGAAATATTTATACAAAATGTTTGGAGAAAATTAAGAAAATACATTTATTAAGTTCAATGCATATGAGAAAAGTTTAAATCCAATTTTAAAACCAATTTTATATAAAGAATTATGCACTGCAGCTTAATTCTCAGTTCAAACACACTTTGTATTTTACTATACAAATTCAAATTCTTCGACAATAATGCACTTTTATTTTCTTTAATTTGAAACTACATGAGATTTTAAAATTTTATTCTAACACGCATGCAACTTAAAATTTGATATTTTCTTATATCATCATTAATGTTACTGAATGAATTAGTTATGATTTACATTTAACAAAGTTAAGGACCATATATTGATATGCTTAAAAGATAAGGACTATATATTAAAATTGGTTGAAAAAAAGATAAGGAAGACAATGAGATTGACAAGTGGCAAGAATGAGTAATATTTTATTACAATAGATAGATTATATATCCTGTCAATACCAATATTAAATTCATTCACATAAATTATTAAAAAATTAAAAAAAATGTAACTGAAATAAAAAATTAGCACCTATATCTCCATTGCATCATTTTAAAATGTGATAGTAATTAAACTTAATTTAATAAAGGGATTACTCTATTAATTAGTAATCAAGTTTCGATATTTTTCCAATCAGCTCACTCATAAAATTTTTTGTTTCAATTAGGTTACTCAAGTTTCTTTTTTTATTCTAATCATATATATTTTACATGGATAGTAAGTTTTTTTTTATTTTTAAATACTTTAATATTGCAAAATATTTTTTTAAAAGTGACAAACTAGTAAAAACCGTGAAAAAACAATTTACTTGTGAAGAAATGCAAAATAAATAAATATTTTTTTTTTGTAAATTTTCTAGTTTTTTTGTTGTAGTTTTCCAGATAATTATTTTTTTTTTCAATTTTTCAAAAAATAAAAAAACTGAAAAATTGCAAAAAGAAAAAGAAATTAAGATTCTTTTTATGAAAATTTTCAATTTTTTTCTCTTTTGCAATTTTTTATATTATTACTATTATTTTTGCAATTTTTCTTAGTTTAACAATTATTTTTCTCAATTTTTAAAAAATGTTTTGGAATGTCAAACTATTTAAAACTAAAAACAAAACCTACATAACCTGCTATCCAGGTAATATATCTAGGATTAGAACAAAAACAAAACTTTAAGTAGAGTTGGTATGCATGAATGAGAGGCGGAATGGAATGAACCATTATGATGGAATGAAAAAAAAATGTGTTTGGTTGGTCAATAAAATAAAATCACCCATTACCATGTCAATTCCATTCCTTCTAAAACACCCCAAATTCATTCTATTCACCCCCTTATTTTTTTTTTCATTTCATCTCTCTTTCACACTATATCACCTCCACCACCCTCCCACCACTACTACCCATTGCCCTCTCATCACCACCACTGCCTCCGCCAGCTGCCACCACCCACCACCGCCTCCGCCGCCCGCTGCCACCATCACCCGCCTCCGCCGCCCCCGCCACCAACACCCGCCTCTGTCACCACCACCCGCCGCCGCCACCAATCACCCCCCACCACCTACCATCGCCGCCCATCACCGCCACCACCAACCATCGCTCCCAGCCATCACCACCATCACCCGCCACCACCAACCATCGCTCCCAGCCATCACCACCATCACCCGCCACTTACCACCGTCACTGCCACCACCGCCCACTATCACCACCACCTGCCGCCACTAACAATTTCTCCCGCCACCCACCACCACCATTACTGGTCGCCGCCAACCGCCACTCACTACCATTTTATATTATTCTGACTTTTTTTAGCTTACCAAAAATAAAAACTAATAATTCATGTCATTCTCACATGATAACCAAACATGTCAATGGAATGGTAATGATTCATTATATTACCTTGTCCATTCCATTTCATCGTTCATTCCATTACCTCATACCAAACAGACCCTAATGACCTAATTGGAACAAAAGATTTTATGAATGACTTGATTGAAACAGTTTCAAAACTTGGTTACTATTTTATAGCGTTATCCCTCTTTAATAAAGATTAAACCCATTTAAAAGCAATTGAAAAATGAAAACTCTTACATTTATTTTTCAATCATTCTTTTAAAATAAATCCAAAATCTTAAACTTTTAGATCTGTAACAACCCCAATTTTAAGATTATTTTTTTTCTTTTTTCTATTTTAGATTTTTGGTAACTGTTTACTATTTATTATTATTTATTATTAGTGTTACATACTATACACCTATATATAAACAACACTATAGGAAAGTAAAACACGATCAAGGACCATCAAGTGTGTTGAGAACCGGTTCCGGGCTAAGGCGAATGGGTTGGCAAACCTTTAACATGCTAGTTCATACTCAAACTACCAAAACCCATCAAACATATACTCATTCAAAAACTAACCATATATTTAACGTAATAAAGTTCAATAATCTAATCTGGCCTAAAAATTAATAATAATATGGATACATATAAGTGTATATATAAGCATTACATGATTCATGAATTTATCATCACGTTATCAATTATGTACACGTGTGACTACACGAAGATACGCAAATTACTTACAACTTAGAAAACAATCACCAACATTTTGTTATCTGATGCTAGATTGTCGTTATCTAGTAAAAAACAATTATAATCAAGTCCTAATCACCTTAAGCAAGCTAGGGTAAGTAGGGTGTCGAACGACGATGAGTATGTGGTCAGTGTAACATGCAACCAAATTCTAATTATGAAGTCACGGTTATGAGTGCTGATCACACTAGCAAGAGATTTTGTTTTAATATCAAACAAGTAAACAAAGCAAGTTTCAATCAATAAACAAGACAAATCACACCCGGGTTTCAATTAAGTAAATAAACAGTAATCTCATGTCACTTAACATATTAATCATCGATGATCAAATCGCTAACACACGACACTGGTTATCAAATTGTCCCTACCAATATGACACAACTAAGGGCATTTGTATGCTTCATCATATTCAAACTAGTCAAAACAACTGCATAAGCAATTATCATAGCAACTGACAAACTAATAGTTCTGATCGAAATAAACCTAAGCCGACTGAGTGCACTGTAATACCAAACATCAATACTCACAGATTAATCAGATATAATTACAAATCATTCTAGCTAAAACACATGAGAAAAACTGTAAAATGCAATACTCTACATCCCATATATGATTCAAGAAGACTAGCCGGGCATCGTCATCGATAGATCTTCAATTATGATAAGGAAGACCATTAGAATAGATCAAGAGATGATTGGTAGCTCCGGAATTCACCCAAAATCGCCAACAGCTGCCGGAAGTCGTAATAACTGATTAGGGTTCGTAAAATTGAAGAAATAAATCAAAACCTGTTTTTTCATTTTTTTAAAGCCGATCACGTATCGCGATGCTCATATGAATATGTGGTCGCGTACCACGACCAAAGCTAACCTCATACTCAAATTCCTCTCGTTGAGAAACCCAAAATTCATATATTATGGGTCGCGTAACTCATTTTCTAGCACATGATATGCTCGTTTTACTTCTTGGTCTCTTTTTGTCAACCCATGTATATTTGTATGTCGATTGTTACTTCAATAATATACATGATTTTTGATAGCTGGATAAGTATATTTATCGTCTAACTTTAGCCTTTTTAAGATAGCTAAATGGAGTTGAATATGAATATGGTTTTCAAGCATGATTTATTTTCATTAAATATATTGTTATAATGTTTTCAAGCATGGGATTGAATATACAGTTATAATGTTTTGTTAGAATCAAGTTCGTGAACTCATCAGCATTAAGTTAACGAATTAGTAATGGGCATGCATATATTGTAGGAGATAGTTAGAATGGTAAAACTTTAGAATCAGAAGGAGAATTGGTGAAACTCGTTAAAGATTGTTATTCTTTTAAGTCAAGTGCATCATCTTGATATTTAACCACTTTGTATAGTTTTTCTTATAAGTTAGACACGATCAGTTATGTAATAAAGTACTTGTGTTGCTAAGTTTGCATCTACTGGTCATATGTGAACCTGTTAGGCTAGGCTGGTGTGACAGTTACTTACACATTAACATCAAAAACGGCCATAGTATGTCGATTTGTTTTGATTATAAACAATATATATATATATATATATATATATTATTAAATGCATTACTTTTGAAACTGGCTTCACAACCACATATGGTTGAGCCGATGACCGGATGGAATACTTTATATTTAAAATTATTAATAAAATGTCTCCTACAACAGGATGCAACATTAATATACATGACCAATTCACAGCATCAATGACTCACTCTACAAGATAACAAGTAGCAACGGTGTGCAATAATTAGAAAAAGTCAATTGTAGTGCTATATAGTCTATAGTATTACATGGCTTTACAAAGTACATATATCATAATATTAATACATGGCATACTTAAAACAGAATAAATAACAAAAGAAAACCAAAAACAACAAACTTAATTTGATTATTACATTTATGTTTATTTTGTTACATAAAAGGTACAAACCAGCAACTCAAACCACCATAGCTCTCAAAACATTAAAGAAATCATGTCGGTAACCATTTGCATGAAAATGATTGCTTGGTATGATCTGTGTGTAGATATAAAACGCCATACAAGATATGGCAGGCCCAACCCAAAACACCCAATGACCATCCCATAAATGACCTCCTCTAATCATGGCTGGTCCAAAACATCTTGCAGGGTTCATTCCTGCTCCAGCATAACCTTTTTGTCCTGTCAAACTAGTTGAAATAAACACTAGAAGCCCCAAAACGGTCCCAATTATCGAAAAAACCGCAATAACACCTAACGACTTGGCTTGACGATGGTCGTACGCTAACCAAATAGATGCAAACAGAAAGATGAATGTACATATGATCTCTAGCCAAAACGCTTGGCTTGTTTCGATCCCTGTAACGATAGGTCCGTTAGGTCCCGGTGCAATGACCGTGAGGGTGCACCCACCGAGTGAAAAGGTTTGTGAAATTTTGTGGTTCACAACAGCTTGTAGTGCTAGAGCTCCAAGTAGAGCTCCAACACATTGTGCACATATGTAGATAAATGCCCGAGAGAGCGAAATGAGCCCTACAAGGGCGGCTGAGAATGATATGACCGGATTCATGTGTCCACCTGAGATTGGGAAAACCGCTAGGAGAAGGATGGTGACGGTGATCCCAATCAGGATCGACATTAAAACGTTTGGTGTTTTGGTTTGTGTCTCGAACGATGAAATGACTATCGTATCTATCATGAACACTAGAACCGCTGTCCCTAGCAACTCTCCCACGGATGCCCGCCACACCTAAACATGTCAAATATTTATTAATTAAAAAAACGTTCATTTCAGAACCAATAATAAAATATCCTATCATATCAATTTTTTTAAATATAGACATATAGTCATTATATCATGATACTCACATTCATGGAATATAGATCCTCTAAACCCAACCTCTCCCCCAAAGTAAGTGACCTTTCCTTCTTTTCATGTTCAATCCTGCATATACATGAGAAAACATATATGACAACATTGTCCTTAGAGATGATAATTAATATAGTTGAGAAACATATAAATATATATATGTTATTTGCCTGGGTGTGACTGAAAAGGGTTGGACCCTGTTCCCACAAGGAAGGCCATCTTCCTCAACAAGTACCACTTGGGCTATGTTATTTGTGGCCATCACTTACTTTGCTAGATGTTACTAAACCAAGGGGTTTATATATACAACCCGAATAAATATCCACCGTTGGATCGTTGGTGTATGTTGACTATATTTATAGATCAAAGAATTGAATATAAATGTCCATACTATTTGTCAACGATATTTGCAACTCTTATTAAATGCACAAGATATGCAAGTCAGAGAAATCTGTTTTCAGGAAATAAGTGTATATATATGAATTACTGATCTAGTTTTCAAAAGCACGAAACTTAATCTTTACTTGATACTTTAATTATTTGAACGTTTAGATATGATCACATGGCCTATAAATAATACGGTAGTGAGGAGTGTTTGGAAATAAAAGTATGAACCCTTATTTAATGTTCGATTATATTCGATCTTTATGTTTGTCTTGAATATCTCAAATGGTCTTTTTTTCAGATAAACTTTTATTAAAATAAAACACTAGCAAGAAGCTAGACTTTTTATAATAACAATAAATTACACCTGATATTCAGTACACACCAATAACTCCAATCTAAACAAGTGAATCTCGCCCACTTTTTAATCGAAGTGTGAGAATTCGTTTTAATTTCTTCATCGATCTTCCATGCCCGTTTTGAATATTCGTTTAAAATTCTATCATTTTAGGCTTTCCAAATGAACCATATTGTGACTAAAATGATGCTTTGCCACAATTTTCTATACACCTTTGTACCAATCGAGGGTGATTTCGATAAACTTCAACCTACCTTGAACCGAATTACCCAATTCAACATCTATTTTGTACCACTCCTTCACAAGCTGCCAAACCTTCTTAGAAATTTTAAAAGTAATGAGGAGATGATTGGAAGATTCCAAAGCCGGCCCCACAAACATCACAAATCGTAGTTTGTACGAAATTGTTTCTCATTGCTAATTCCTCGACGAAATTCTACCAAACCGGCTTTTCATGCAAAGAAGTTAACTTTTATTTTGGAACCCATTTCATCCAATCGAACAACATGTTATCATAAAAAATAAAAAGGTAAAAAAACCAAAAAAAAACCCTGCAATTTCAATCAAGAAATCATCAATTTTTAAAATCTAAAATTGATCATAAGATACTTCAATTTTGTTACTTCTCATTCTTTTTTTGGTTAAAAGTCTGTTTAATTACATACAATTTTGGATTTTCAATTAATATAAGACATGCGTAAGTATTACAACAGAAAAAATGCACATAATATGGAATTATTTATAGAAATAACAAATTTTAAAGATCTAAACACAATATATATATATATATATATAATATTTAATTATGAAGTGCGCGCGGTGGGATGAAATCAGATCAGTAGCATGACGAGGATGCAATTATATATGTTCATGTACAGTTTTAGAAAGTCTTGCATGCAACCTTAACCCAACCCCCCACGCTTGCTGCTCAACTTCAAACTTATCCAACAGATTACAAGCAAACCAAATGGTCAACGATCGCCCTTAAAGTTTTGTAAATTTGGAAATTAAATCCCATAGTTTATAGTATTTGCGGTGTTTTTAACACTCTTTTGAACATTTGTTGAAATTTTGGTCCAGCAGTTTACGATATTTAAATAACAAGTTGATGACACCAACATAATGTATATAGAAAATTCTCATTATATATAACACTAGGTTAATGACTTATGTATTACACGGGTGTCATCAACTTGTTATTTAAATATCATAAACTGCTGGACCAAAATTTCAACAAATGTTCAAAAGAGTGTTAAAAACACCGCAAATACTATAAACTATGGGATTTAATTTCCAAATTTACAAAACTTTAAGGGCGATCGTTGACCATTTGGTTTGCTTGTAATCTGTTGGATAAGTTTGAAGTTGAGCAGCAAGCGTGGGGGGTTGGGTTAAGGTTGCATGCAAGACTTTCTAAAACTGTACATGAACATATATAATTGCATCCTCGTCATGCTACTGATCTGATTTCATCCCACCGTGCGCACTTCATAATTAAACATTCCAATTCTGTGACACAATGCGTCCCTAAGTTAGATCTCAATTCGTTTAGACGTTAAACGAAAGGGATGTTTCAGTAAATTCGTCACCATTTAAATATTTATTATGAATACATTAAATCTCTATCTCTCTCTCTCTCTCTCTCTCTCTCTCTGTGTCATGTGTGTGTGTGTAAATTGTACTGCAATGATGGTCACTGTTGACCATCCACCGTCTCCTGCCAACACCCTCTAGTCGTTCACCATCTTTGCCCGCACTTTCCCCACACACCTTCAGCCATCTAGCTTTTCAAAACATAATCACCACTGTTTTGTAGCACCATTGGAAAAATGTAATTCAAATCAAGGATCATAGCATAAATCAGAAGCTCATGTTCGTCTTAACCACAACATGCTTAGGTGGCTTAAACAACGGCTTTAATGAGTGTCCAGATAACGTTCGGTCAACATTGCATGACACAATATTGTTAGATGAATCCGGTGGGATGACTGATCAAAGACAACACACAACCTTAATTGAAAAGAGCTAATTAGTGTGAGGAATCAGATGTAGAAATTTTATTAATGATGAATAAATGTACTGGTTATAGGCGTTTTCTTAACTAAATGATATAGATGAAGGTAAGGATTTAAATATAAATGCTCTAATTGTTCATCATAGAGGTTTTAAATTTTAATTTATAAAAGATCACAAATGGAAAAGCAATATCTAACTCATATGATATCTATTTGGTATTGTTTAAAAGCGTGAAATACATAAAGTTCAATTGTTGTTATCATGTTTTAAGGTTGTTGAAAAATAAACATTTTTCGAGGTGGAAACTAGCTGAAGTTGACAGGTGAAAACGGGTAACACCCAAACCAAGCAAAAGGTGGGAAAAAAGGAAAATGAAAGTTAGTGGCTTTAAAATAATTATGTGTAATTAAGAGCGTTCTCAATCCATTCTTTAAAGTTGTCAAAACCATATAATTTAAGATAAATTTTAAGAAACCCATCAAAATCAAATCTCCAATCCATTCTCTATTATATGGATGAGTTATATGACAACTAAAGTAAATCCCTAAATATAGGGACTCATTTTTTATCCATACCATATATCACATATCTCCAAATCACCATTTACTATATAATAAGACAAAAGAGAAAAAAATAATAAAAAATTAATTTACGGATATGAATAGGGAATAGAATGTGGAAGAATTTTGAAAAATGATAAATAAATTTATGAAATGGTGTTTTTTAGCTAAATTATAGGGAAAATATATGAAATGGGATGTAAATGCTCTTAGTGTAAACTAATGTAGAGGGAGTGTGTATTCTAAATTATGACCTAGGGTGCCATATGATTAAACTTGTATAATGAACTCACATTTTTTCTAAAAATTTGAAACTTATTTATTAATCTACTACTTTTAAAGAAAGTTAAAATTTTGTTTATTATTGTGCCTATGTTTATTAGCTACAATCGTATACTATGTTCATATAAATATCTGCTTCATTTGTCGATAGCCTTTTGGTCTAGTGGCATCTTTATTCATCACAATCAAATTGATGTGAGTGAAAATTTTACAATGATGAGAAAATGGATTTTAGAAGTAGATTTTTTTGGGGGGGGGGGGGGGTGGGGGGATATGTTTACTAGGGATGAGCAAATTACCCGCAATAACCGTTAACCGAACCATAACATACATAATCGAATGGAATTAAACCGGTAACCATCAAAACAGTGGGTCGGTTTAATGAATTTTCGAAAACCATCAAATGCGGGTCGGTTTTGGCTAAAGGTAATTCCAAACCTGTCATACTTGAACAGTCCCGGTGTATATAATTGTTAATCGAGAAATAGGGAGTTGAAAATTGGAATTAGTGCATGACGAAGAGTTTTTTTCGGCTCTTTGATTCAACAGAAGTTTCTTAGTTCGTAACCGATCTCTATACCTATTAGGCCAATATATTGGTGGTTACCATAGTGATACTAATCTTCCATAATTGCCTTACCAAATTACCATTCCAATTGCCGTCTCCATTCTTTAACATATCAATTGAATTTGAATATACTCCAAAGTCCAAATTGCCATCTTCCCATCTCCATTCCATAATTGCAGTTGCAAAAAAATATATATGATATATTCCATAATTCAGTTCAACAACTCATTCACAATCATACGGAACCCATTCAGCGACCATTCACAATTGGCGATCCTTTCAGTTTAGCGACTCGAAGACCCATTTGTTTTGGTAATGGTTTATCAACTCATAACCGACTCACTATAACCTTCAAAACCGATTAATAGAAACCGTCATAACTGATTGGTTATGGTTATGGTAATCTATTAACCGACATATCGGTTATAGTTATGGGTTTGGCCGAAAACCGTCTCAAACCGACCCATGCACACCCCTAATGTTTACAGTTAGAAACAATGGATAACTTTGTAGAATGGTAACCAAATTACAAAAATGATTCAATTAATTAGGTCATTCGTTTAAAAAGTGTTCAATTAAGCACTCGTTTTTTATATTAAATTAAATTATAGGTTTTAACATGTTTTTATCATGTTTTTTTTTTTTTCATTGAATAAATCTTTTTATCTATTTTTTTATGTTGATGTGAAGTAGTAACTTGAATTTATTTTTAATATAATTAACATTTAAAAAAAAATAAATATGACTACATAATGCAAATCCTGACCCACGCATGTTATTCTCTGTTTCTTCCTAGATGTACAAAAAAGCCGATGAAGCTCGATTTGAAGATTTATTGACCCGATTTTTAGGATGGTTATATAAAAAATCTAATTGTAATACTTTTAAACTTGGTTATTATTTTATAAGATGTTTCCGAAAAAAGGAAAAAAAAAACTAATTTTGATTCAATCATGATATATGATTTCTCATTCAAATTTTCAGAAACCTGATGGAGCCAGTTCGATGTATTAAATCCATATCCTTTTTTATTTATTTGTTTAGAATATGATGGAAACAAAAGTCAACTGAATCCAATAAATTTTGGTCGACCTTAAGTGGTTGTACAATAAATTAAACAATAAAAACATTGGTCCCAAGTTATAGGATATGAGAGAACAAACAAGCGTGAAATCAATAACTAGAACTAACCAAATTGGATAGACTGCTAACTACATTTTCACCCAGCTTATAAAGGAAAAAATACAAATAGCCGTATTTGTCAAACGATTCTTAGCTCAAGTGATTGAGATGAGACAAATAAAGACTTCTATTTAAAAAGAGGGAGATTTTGGGTTCAAGTCTCAACCGTGTTAAAAAAATAGGGGGTTCCAGGTTGGGCCAAGAGGTTTCTATGGTGGGTTTCCTCCTGAGACTCCAATGCTCGAGAAATGGAGATGATCGTGTGGACAGTGACCCGTCAGTGATCCAAATTTATCACTAAAAAATACCAAATAGTCGTCTTTATATTTAGCCAATTCTAATAACTTATACATCATACTATAAGTCAAGCAACCATACATTTTAACTTATAATAAAATAGTAGATACGGCGAGCTCAATAGTTTGGGGGGGGGGCTTAAAATTTTCAAACGAAAACGGGTAAATTTAAACCACTTGTTTATACGTAACGCAACTAAGCCTCGCCAGTGCGCCTGATATATGCATGATCGGACCGTAGATTGACCACACAGTCATTGACCTAAATTATGTTCAAGTATTTTAAAATTGTCTCTAGTTCATGTTATAACATAATCAGTTAGCGTTAAAACTCTATATCATACTATTTGCTAAACCAAGAAGCCTTCATAAAATTTAAAACAGACAAAAGAAGGAATGTGCTAAGCCTTGATAAATCGTTAAGGCTTAGGGGTATACCTTAACGCCCATGGCGTTAAAGCTGATGAAGAAACACTAAGTGACCCCGGGCAGATTACGGATAATCTGGGGTTAAATAGATGTTTCCCACGATGGTTAGTTCCGGCAAAGATGGTTCTTCTGATGACCTGCAAAACAGACACCGTGAGCTCGTCACTGAGAAAGAGGGGTACCTCCTTGTGACCACCCTCCGGCGTGAGAATCAGACTAGATTGCTCTTGAATATAAGTGTATATTAAGAGAAATGACTAGAGCAGATATCAGGTAATATATGGAGATATAAGATAATGTGTTCATACCATTCCAAGGTGTTGGAGTATTTATAGCCGAAGGTAGGTTTCCAAGCAGGTACAGCTGGCTGAATAGTATTCATGTTCTACCAACTGTGGGCTACGCACGTGCCATGCTGGTGGTTGGTGGGTAGGCAGCGGCTGTGTACTATTCCTTTTCCACCAACTGCAGGCTATGGACGTGCCCCGACAGGGGTTGGTGAGTAGGCAGCGGCTAATAGTGACTTTTAAGTACTAGAGCGTGCTGCCCGTCGTACTGTTGTCAGTGAGCTGTCGCAGCTTTGGTCAGATCTTTTGTCCATACCTTGGCAGGTACAGTACAAAAGATCCTCCAGTATCGTACGGACTGGCTCATTTGGTCGGGAGTATTCCCGGCTTTGGGCGGGAGTGTTCCCGGCTTGCTCATCCCCTCTTCAGGTGACATTACTGAATTATTTGAGAGTTAGTGCCTTGTGCGTGTAGCCTTGCTGTGCGGGTAGCCTTCCCTGATGGCTAGTATCCGTAGCTGCGGGAACAGGCGGAGTACGTTACCATTGGGAGGCTTTTCCTGCGGGAACAGCTTGCGTACTGCGCGTAAGGACGTCGCGTCTCTGAGCATGGTTGGTCCTGCGGATCCAGTTGGTCTTTGCGCAGACGTCCCTCAAGGTAAGTCTTGCGAGTTCAACTGCGCAGACGTCTCTTCGAGGTGAGTCTTGCGGGTCCGACCGCGCAGACGTCCCTGTTTAAGGTGAGTCTTGAGGGTCCAACCGAGCAGACGTCCCTGTTCAAGGTGAGTCTTGCGGGTCCAACTGGGCTATGCTGGAACCTACCTCTTCAAGTCCCCCCAGTCCAATGTTATTCTCATGAATTGTTAATAAGTGAGGTGAACTTTTGGACTTAATCAAGGGGTTTTGAAAAGGGTTTAGTTTTAAGGTTTTCCATGGGGATTCTTCCCGCGGAAGTCCTAATGTCACGTGCAGAAATTCCCGACTTTTCTGCTTGAACTTTGGGTATGATGCGGGTAGGTCTGTAACCTCCTCGCAAGTCAGGAGCGTTGAGTTCCACTTGTGTAGATTCTCCATGAGGTTTTGGTAGTTTTAAACATAGTGATCAATTATGTTAAACAACCAATTCCATCTTGGAGCTTCAATCAATCTAGTTCTCAACGTTCCCGCTATGCGGGGATGTTATTTCCGTTTCCGCAAGCATGGCCCAGAAGATCCTTCTTGGTTTCAATTCCCTGCGGAGTGCTAAGTATGTGAAGGGTTTCGCCTTGACACTGTACCCGCACTCGTCTTATAGTTACTTTACTTCCAATGTATTCCTGGCTTCAATTCCCTGCGGGTGCTAAGTATGTGAAGGGTTTTGCCTTGACACTGTACCCGCACCCGTCTTATAGTTACTTGGTTGCCGAGGTATTCTTGGCTTCAATTCCCTGCAGGTGCTAGGTATGTGAAGGGTTTTGCCTTGACACTGTACCCGCACCTGTCTTATAGTTACTTGGTTGCCAAGGTAAGGGGTATAGTCCCGCTTACTTTTGAATCTTTTTGAATCTTTTTGAAATTCGAAGAGTTGGTGAAAGGATAAGAACAGTCCAAACTGTTGAAGGGACGGTTGCGTCGTCCAACGGTTTCTTCTGACAGTTTCAGGACGTGCAGGAAGTTATGGCGACGTGACAGTATATGGTCATTCCCGACGCTCTTTCAGGCGCGTGGGCGCGAGTTTTCGGGCGCGTGGCCGCGAAGTTTACGGCGCACGTCCTGTCGACAGCTGTTGTCAGCTTGCTTTTTCCACGTGTCATAGTTTCATTGCACCTGCATTTTCCTCTCTCTTCCGCATTAAATTCGTCGCATTCTTTGCGATGAGTATATAAAGGGAGGAGAGGATGCATCTCAACTCACAATTTCACTTCTCTCTTCTTCTGCTAAACGATTTCCGGCGAATACTCTAACTTTTCTGTCGAGCATTCTCCTGAAATCGTTCTTCTTACATCCAAAACATGTCTTCTACTCATGATCCTGAGGTTACTGTCGAGGAGTCCGATGTATACCTCGAGAATCCTTCATCCACGTCGGACAAGGATGACAAGAGTACTGCTGGGGAGTGCCAGTGTGCTCTTTCCGTCGACGCTTATCAGTACATGGTCAGGAAGTTCATGCTCGAGCATTTCGAGCCTGAGTTTCCTGGGCCTCATCAGACGGTGTACGATGCCCCCAAAGGCAAGATAGGGGTATATGCTGCGTTCTTCGTCTATGGGAATCTCAGGTTCCCATTGACGAAGTTTGTATACCGTGTTTTGGAAAGACACGGTGTGCACCTGACGGAGGTACATCCAAAAGCGATCGCCAAGATCCGTCATTTTGAATGGGTGTGCCTCATTCTTGGTGTGGAGCCCCACATCGACCGCCTGATGACCTTCTACTCCTGGAGGTGCATCCAAGGCTGGTACACCTTGGTCACCCGGATTAAGGGTTTGAAGATCTGTGCTACCGAGCGCAGTCTTCGGTCTTGGAAGCGAGAGTTCTTCTACATCTCTGCCCGTGTCGTCCCTATTGCGATGGCATTCAAGAACGGGAGAGCACTCCCCAGCCTTCACGCCTCCAACTACCAGGAGGCGGAATGGTTTGCCAAGATCTCCCGGATCCAGACTCCGGTTTACCGCTTCGCGGAGTCTGGGATGGTGATGCTCGGTATGGGCCGGGTGTGGAAAGATGCTGGGGCAGAGGCGCTACAGATTCCCATCGTCCTCGAATACGGTTTGAACTCTATCCCTTACGGTATGCTCCGTCTTCTTTGCTGATTTAGGGTTTTTCTTCTAACTGTTTCTCTTTTTATTTCAGAGGGGAATAACTTACAATCGCTCCTGCATCCGCGGGAGGCTGGTGGTCCCGCTCGGCTGGGTACTCGTGCTCTTGATGAGAACGAGTTGCCCATCCTTGACCAGACGGCGGATCGGTTTGTGGAGGCCTACCCGCCAGGCCACGAGATACTGAGCGCCACGCGGCCAGGTAAAAGATTATTTAACCCTCGCCCTCTCAATGCTCAAACCTCTGCTGGAATTCCTCTAATTTTGTCATCTTCTGATGAGGAATCCGCAGATGGTCCTTTCTTCGTGAGGAAGAAGAAGGCGGCTGGCGCGAAGGGGAAGGCGAAGGTTGCCTCCACCGCCGATCAGGGGAACCGGTCTGACTCAGAGACCGAGAGCGAGGAGGCGGCGGGGAACCCTGGTGGTGGTGAGACCACTGTTCCGGAGGTTGAGACAGCTGTCACCTCAGGGCAGCCAGTACAACGACGGTGACCGGCGCGAAGAGGCCGGCTCCATCGGGTTCGTCCCCGCCTGTTCGCACCTTCAAGCTCAAGAGGACTCGTAAGTATATACTTCATTTGCTTTAACTGTATATCTTTCCGCCATTATACTTATATATCTTGTCTTCATGCAGGCGTGGATGCTACCGCATTCCAGAGTAGAGCGGGAGGGAGCGTCTCTGGACCCATGACGGTAGGTTTGGTCAACCTACCCGAGGCGATGACCCAGGCGGCTGCGCCTGTGTGCAGCATTGGTTCAGTTGCTCATCCCGTTGAGGCAACTGTTCCAATTGTAACATCATCTCCGCCGGCTGTCAGTGCCATTTTCACGGAATCCTTTACTGAGCCGGCGGTGGTGTTTTCTGCGGATTCTTCCGCAGCGGCGGCCACGGTTGTGAGTTCACCTCCAGTGAGTTCACCACCGATGGTCTCTACCACGGCGGCTTCAACCGTGCCTCCGGCACCGGCGACTACTTCGTCCCCGGCCGGTTCAGCAGGGTATGTTTGGGGTTGGGGCGTCTAGCCAATCTCTGCCTCCTTCCCATCTGCCTGACCTCTTGGATGGATATCCGTTAGGTTCAGGTGATGGGTTTGGTGGCTATCGGCCTGTTGTCGACCCTACAGGTGCGTAGGGTTATTTTGGCCTCTTTTTTTTATCATCTTTTCCTAACTGTTTTTTGTTTTTACAGTGTCGGATTCCAATGAAGTGTATGTTCCACGTTGGAACATCCGCCGAGGAATAACCCTTCGGACGGCTGTGGACTACGTCGAGTGGGCGCGCCACGCCGCCCCAAGTGGGGCGCTGGGGGAAGCTATGTCGAGCTACCAGGAGGGTAGGCTGACAAACGAGCTCCGGATTCTCCTTGCCCGGATGCAGCCGCGCGTCGAGTTGCTTTGTCGTGAAAACGACAAGTTAAAGGCGGCTCGTATCCAAGAAGTAGCTCAGGCGCGGGCTATCCGGGAGGAGGACAGGAGACTCTCCGCCGTTGCTGCGGAGAAGGAGAAGGCCTTCAAGGCCCTCGAGGTTGAAGTTCAGGCCCGTCTCGAAGCCCGTTCCAAGGCTACCCAAGCTGTTAATGAACAGCTTCGGTTGGCTAAGGAAACTGCACGGAACGCAACTGAGAGGGCCACCAAGGCTGAAGCTGTTGCTGAGCCTCTACGCACTGAGAATGAGGAGCTCAAAGCCAAATTAGAGAGGCTTCAGCAGGCTCATGATGCTTTGGCTATGGAAGACGCCAAGAAGCTCCAAGAGATCTTGGATCAGAGGGGTATGCTTGACCATACTGAGCGTAAGCTGAAGGGCGTTGAAGAGGCTGCTGCTAAGGAGGTGTTGCTTGCCAACCTTAACAAAAATGAAGCCAAACGCGCCCGTAACCAAGCTCAAGCTGCCCTCCAAGAAGCTCTGATTACCAAGGAGTGGCTTCTACGAGAAGCGTTGTCGCTGGTATGTGTAGCTTCATAATGTCTTTACGCTTTTCTTTATACTTAGAAAATGTTTTAATACTTGTATTTTTGTTTTGTAGGTTGTGTATCGGGTCTTCACGGACACATCATATGACGATGCTATGAGCGCAGCCCTCAACGCTTCTCATGAGGATGGGGAAAAGGCTGGCTTCCTGCTTGGTCTAGGGTTTGTTGAACAAGGCATCCCGCCTTCCAACTTCCCTCTTTACGATGTAGATACTGAAGCTGCTTATGACCAAGCAGTGAACCAGTATGCTGCCTTCCCGCATTTAGTGGTGGAGAAGGTGAACGAAGTTGCTGCCGCTGATGATGGGCTAACTATCCTCAAGACTTTCCTTGAACCGCCACAGCCAACTGATGGTGCGGGTACAAGTGGGTTTGGAGGGAGTGGTCCTGAAGTTTGAACCTTGAGATCCCTTCCCACCGTTGGGATAGATTTATATTTCTGTAGGCGGGTAGCTACCCGGCCATTCTTGTAATGTTTGAATTTTAATGAAATATAAATGCTTGTGCGGGTAGGACCGCCAATTTCACTGGATGACTTGCTTTATAAACGTTATATGACTTGCTCATGCATATTATAGCTTAATTTGGCACTTGTTTTGCCGCATAAACAATATATGATTCGCTCGTGCATACTTTAGTTTAACAGCAATTTTCCAAGTGTTTTGAATAAGTTAACCGTTCGACGCGCGGTTGTCCATAGGTTAGTGTTCAGTTTCCTCTATCATGATTGTGCGGGTAGGACCGTCACTTTCATTTAGTGGATGACCAAACTTTACCTATAACTGACCTGCGTGAAGGTTTGCCGTTTTTTGTGTTTATGCGGGTTTTGCCGCCGTCCACACGCAACGACGTCTCCACTTATTTATGCGGTGAAAACCGGCATATCAGTGTTTTGAATAAGTTAAACCTTTCGACGCGCGGTTGTCAATAGGTTAATGTTCAGTTTCCTCTCATGATTGTGCGGGTAGGACCGTCACTTTCATTTAGTGGGATGACTAAAGTTTACCTATAACTGACCTGCGTGAAGGTTTGCCGTTTTTTGTGTTTATGCGGGTTTTGCCGCCGTCCACACGCAACGACGTCTCCACTTATTTATGCGGTGAATACCGGCATCAGTATTGAATAAGTTAACCGTTCGACGCGCGGCTGTCAATAGGTCAAAGTTCAGTTTCCTCTATCATGATTGTGCGGGTAGGACCGTCACTTTCATTTAGTGGGATGACTAAAGTTTACCTATAACTGACCTGCGTGAAGGTTTGCCGTTTTTTGTGTTTATGCGGGTTTTGCCGCTGTCCACACGCAACGACGTCTCCACTTATTTATGCGGTGAATACCGGCATATCAGTGTGGAAAGTTCATAAGTATAAATGTAAGACCATCATCGTCAATGTGATAAGGAGAATCATTTCCATTAGAAGTGGCTCTGGGCATTTTCTTTACAAGTTTGGAATTGATCTACATGCAACCTGTGTAATTGAGCTCGCTTCCATGTTCTTGGGATGGGAGTGTCATCGAGCCTTTGGAGCCGATATGCACTTGGTTCGGAATCTCGTTGTTTACGCAGTATGTAGTCTCCAACATTGAAGCTGCAGTTTCATGTTTTTCCCAACTGGGGTTCAACACGCATTAGCCTGCTCAGCGTTCATTACGCCACGAGGTGCGTGAGCGTCCCATCTCTGACAAATGCTTCGACGATGTCCTTCAAGTCTAAGCATTCCTCGGTGGTGTGGCCTCTTGTCCTGTGGAAGTCACAGAATTTGCTTTGATCAGCGTTTGGACGCTGTCGGATAATTGGAGCCTCTGGCCATGGGAGCCTTTCAGTGGCGAATATCTCGATGACGCTTTTGGTGAGTGGCGTCCATCTGGAGTTCTGGTTCGACGACTGCATGTTGTCCTTTCCGCCTAACCGAGGGTGCGAGCCGGATGAGGTGTCAAAGTTTACCCTTGACTGCCAAATACCTAGCTTCCTCTTTTTGTTTAGTCGGGCGGTAAGGACGTTGTTTTCTCTTGTTTTCTGGGTGTAGAGATTTGTGCTTTGGGGAAGATCTCTACCCAGTTGCTTTTCCGTTTCCGCGAAGCGTTTAGCTGCTGTCATGATGGCATCCCATGTGGATGGCATGCCGTCTTTACCCGTTAAGGTGCGGATGAGCTCTGGATCTTTCGCGCCCTGGATGAAAGCAGCGCGAACAAGATCTTCGCTAATAGCGCCCAGACTCAGCTTCTTTGAGTTGAAGCGAGTGATGAAGTCTAGCAAAGATTCATCTTCCTCTCGGATGCAGTTGAGGATCGTCCATTGCTCTTCAGTGTACTTTCTTTGTTGACTGAAGTGTTGGCTGAACTTCTGTTGGAAGTCTGCCCAATCGTAGATGTGGTGGACCGGTAGACGGTCAAACCACGCTCTGGCTGCCCCAACCAGCGTCATTTGGAACATGTAACACCACGTGGGTTCCGTCCAGTTGCTGACGGTTGCCCCCGCTATGAATCTGTTCAAATGATCGTCTGGGTCAGATATACCATCATAAGTGCCGATGTTGGACATCTGTTTGGCACTTCTTAGGGCGATTGCTTCCGCAATGTCCCTTGCAAACTTGGATGTTCCCACATTTGCAGCAGTTGGTCTAAAGGTTTTAGAGAAGTCGCATGGGTTTCTCCCCGCGTTCCTTGGTTTGAAGGTGACTCCGAAATTCCTTCTCGGTTGGAAGTCCGTTTCCTTACGCTTCCCTTTCGCCCTATGGCGAGGGTTTGCGTCGGTGTCGGATTCCTCCGAGTACTCGCACTCACTACTCATGTTGAGCTGTTGAGTGCTTCCAAATTCGTCAGCCTGTTGGATGGAACGTAAGCGTTCGTCCAACTCAGCTTGGAATTCCTTCTGACGTGCTTCCGCCCACGCTTTAACTTGTTCAAGTGTTTGGCGGGGGAGCCTCGTCTGTTGTCTTTCCACCTGGGTATCAATGAATCCCAGGAGATGATTGTTTACTGCACTTGCCCCGGCTTGGGTAACCGGGGTAGTGTTCGTAAAATTTACTGCACTTGCCCCGGCTTGAGTAACCGGGGTAGTGTTCGTAAAATTTGTGTACTCGCCGGTGTTCCTCCCAGTAGCTGGGGTTGTGATTACCGGGGTTTCTTGGTCACTCGCTGGCCTTGGGACCAGAGTAACGTTAACCATCTTTCCAGAAGTTTTGAAAAAACTGAAAAAGAATAAGTTCTAGCTTTTATGCATGGATGGCGCCAATGAAGAAACACTAAGTGACCCCGGGCAGATTACGGATAATCTGGGGGTTAAATAGATGTTTCCCACGATGGTTAGTTCCGGCAAAGATGGTTCTTCTGATGACCTGCAAAACAGACACCGTGAGCTCGTCACTGAGAAAGGGGGGGGTACATCCTTGTGACCACCCTCCGGCGTGAGAATCAGACTAGATTGCTCTTGAATATAAGTGTATATTAAGAGAAATGACTAGAGCAGATATCAGGTAATATATGGAGATATAAGATAATGTGTTCATACCATTCCAAGGTGTTGGAGTATTTATAGCCGAAGGTAGGTTTCCAAGCAGGTACAGCCGGCTGAATAGTATTCCTGTTCTACCAACTGTGGGCTACGCACGTGCCATGCTGATGGTTGGTGGGTAGGCAGCGGCTGATAGTGACCAGGCCGGCTGTGTACTATTCCTTTTCCACCAACTGCAGGCTATGGACGTGCCCCGACAGGGGTTGGTGAGTAGGCAGCGGCTAATAGTGACTTTTAAGTACTAGAGCGTGCTGCCCATCGTACTGTTGTCAGTGAGCTGTCGCAGCTTTGGTTAGATCTTTTGTCCATACATTGGCAGGTACAGTACAAAAGATCCTCCAGTATCGTACGGACTGGCTCATTTGGTCGGGAGTATTCCCGGCTTTGGGCGGGAGTGTTCCCGGCTTGCTCATCCCCTCTTCAGGTGACATTACTGAATTATTTGAGAGTTAGTGCCTTGTGCGTGTAGCCTTGCTGTGCGGGTAGCCTTCCCTGATGGCTAGTATCCGTAGCTGCGGGAACAGGCGGAGTACGTTACCATTGGGAGGCTTTTCATGCGGGAACAGCTTGCGTACTGCGCGTAAGGACGTCGCGTCTCTGAGCATGGTTGGTCCTGCGGATCCAGTTGGTCTTTGCGCAGACGTCCCTCAAGGTAAGTCTTGCGAGTTCAACTGCGCAGACGTCTCTTCGAGGTGAGTCTTGCGGGTCCGACCGCGCAGACGTCCCTGTTTAAGGTGAGTCTTGCGGGTCCAACCGAGCAGACGTCCCTGTTCAAGGTGAGTCTTGCGGGTCCAACTGGGCTCTGCTGGGACCTACCTCTTCAGCTGATTTGGCAAGGGTTAACGAGTGGCACACAACTCCTTTCATAGGTTAAGGGATGTTAAAGGCAAGATGGGTTAAAATGTTAACGGACTTTAAAATCCTTTACACACACAAAAAATAATTTAGGAATTAATTTTATATTAAATAAAGGGAGGTTAAGGGGGGTTTAACAATTTCCTTAAGGTGAGGTGAAGTGAAAAATGGCAAACGTGAAGTTAAGGAGCCTGAATGTATAACCTATAGCCTAAGTACACACGTTATGTTGAATAACTATTGAAATTTATAAGCTAAGTACAATCATCATCAATGATAAGATCCACAAGTGAACATATATTTTAAAGCTTAATCAAAGCAAGAATGAAAACAAAAACAAAAATGTGAAGAAATTGTCAAACTCAAAGGAACGGCCACCACAAATCCAAGCCAAGTTCATTCATTTTCCTAGCAACCTTTAATTGCTAAACTTCGCTTGCTACCAACATCCATACTGAAAGTACCGGTACTCGTATCGAAAATACCGATACCGAAATTCGCCAAAAATAGGTATCTATACCGGAACCGAAAACTCACTATGGTACCGAAGGCAAACATTCGGTAACATATTGGTACAGTACCAATCCTAAAACCTAAAAAAAATTGGTTATGAATTGGTACCAACCGACAGCAGTACCCAATTCGGTACTGATAGTCTGATACCAGATACCATTTACTCATCCATAACTTGTTGAAAATTTCATGTGCAAATATGTGAGCTTACTTGATATATCATTTGTGTATGGGATTTAACATGTTAGTATATATAGTTACAAGTTAAAACTAAGGCTTAAGAGAAATTTAATTAAGTCTGACCAAGTATTCAAGAGTTATCACTTGAAAGTTGAAACTGAAATTGCTAGAACAATTTTTTAAATTTGAGGCCTCATGGGCTCAACGTAAGTTTTGATGTTTTAAAAATATAAACTAAACTTTTAATATGAATGTCACATCAAACGGTACCAATATGTGTTATTATAGCCTGTCTATTTTCTTATGGTTTGCTATTGGGAGTCACAAAACGAGCTGCACATAACCTTTTATATATGATCCCTCCTATTAATTTTCCATGAGGTATAAAAAAACAATATATTCATGGGACTTCATAGGAATCAACAATATATATACTTTAATCAGAATAGTTTACTACCAGATACCATCGAGTGCCGGAAGCTTAAGATTCCACATGGATCTTCCAGGATCATCCTAGAAATGCTTTTGGATTTGAAAAATGCGCGCATATGCTGATCAGTGATCATCTGTAAATTCAATAACCGTAAATCGTTGTTAATGCAGTTTGTTATTACATGCGGAAAATTTCCACTCACGTAACTAAAAACAAAGTCGTAAGCTTTAGAATATTTAGATAACGGAATAATATTTGATTGGTACGAGACTCTAAATATATTAAACAAGTACAACTACAAATCATGGGTAAACCACCTAAATGCTAGAGCAAGTCTTCCTTCAAATTTGTCCTTTTTATCAACTGGTGAAGTTTTCAATGCCATTTGGATTATTCCAGCCGAATTTGGCATGTATTACAAGCAGATGGCTCTTCCAAGATTCCTTTGAAATCTTTAGGACATATGTATGTAATATATACACTAACACATATCTTTTATTCCTTTGCAACATTTTTTCAGTATTCAATCATGGGTTTCAGGTTGTGTTTTCCGTTGTTTGTGTTGCTATTGGCCATATGCAGTTTCACAGGCATATGTCTTACTCTTCTTTCCTATTGATGCAAGGTAGTTTTGGTTGTGGAGTAGAAAACTAATCAACCACACTCATCTTACCGCAGATTGCTATGACCCGTTGGATCCAAATGGAAATGTTACGGTAACATTTGACATACTTCGTTGGACTAATGATGGCTATCTGGTTAGTATTGTGATCAACACTTTCTTTTTTTGTTTTGTCTAATTTAAATTCAACCACTTGTAATTTGAAATAACTTTGTGCACTCTGTTAACACTAATCACTGCCATAGGGTTCGGTTATGTTTTGAGTCTTTTTTTTTGTTATTATCATTTTATTTTATAGATTGATTAAGCAATAATACAAGAGAATTCGAACTCTAACTAGCCACAACTGTTACTAACCAACTGCTAACAACATGTAACTATGGTGTGATCAAAATAAGTAGATGAAAACCTTTTGTTAAAAAAAAATCATCAATATGAGCAATAGTGGGGTCTATTCATGACCCGTTCGTTATACACGAATAAGTAGCTTCATTTGTATAACTGCGTTGCCATCTTGAGTTGGTTGATGCAGGCAAGGGTGACTATCCAAAACTACTATCATTATCGTCAAGTAGGCAACCCTGGGTGGAAACTAGGATTCACATGGACCAACAACGAGATCATATGGTCAATATCTGGCGCTATTGCAACTCACCGAGGGAACTGCACTGGTTTTAAAAATGAGATACCTCATTGTTGTATGCAAACTCCGGAGATAGTTGATCTGATGCCAAACAGCCGCTCACCTAACTTGCCGGAGAATTGTTGTCGCGGTGGTCTTCTTGCTGCCTCGGCTATTAACCCTGCAGAATCATCTTCAGCATTTGACATTGTTGTTGGTAACTTACAGGGAAAATTTTCAACTAATATGCCTGTAAATCTTACGTTGCTGGCACCAGGACCGGGCTACACTTGCAGCCCTGTTCAAGAAACTCAACCAACGGTTTCTCTTGTTGATGGGGGAATAAGATATGAACAAGTTTTTAGTAAGATATCATCACTGATCAATTTTAACTCGGTTAATATTTTTACTTTTTTAGAAATTGTTTTTCAGACCAGGATTTAACCACATGCCGTAACGGTTTCTAGGAGAGCAATGAAAGTTTTTTGGTTTCTAGATGATCCTCCATTTGAAATGGCGGAACCTAAAATGTTTGCACGTAGTTCGTGTAAGCAAGTGTCTAATGATCAGTTGGACGATTCTCCAAAGTTCCACCATTCAAATGCCGGAACCATTGTGAATAATTAAAAGTAAACATATAACAATAAATAAACATTTTTGGTCTAAATCATAGTGGTTCCGTCATTTGAAATGCCGGAACATATGAGAAGACTCAACCATTTTAACCATGTCAGATCAGTACTTTTAGTTAAAAAAATTTACTTACACATTTTAGATAAAAAAGACGATTCAAATCTCGAAACTGATAAACCAAAAGATCAAAATTGCCTTCTCTGGTTTGATCACATCATGCAAGTATTTGTGTTAGTTAATTTGGTTCATACTGGTTTGATACCAATTTTTAAAATTAGACGCAGATACATTAAAGTTGTTTCTAACACGAAGCGAGTATTGACGATGGTTTTCAGGAACATGGAAATCGACCTGCACATACTCTAGTTATTTGGCTAATAAAACACCAGTATGTTGTGTATCAATGTCCACATTTTATAGTCCACATATTACAACATGTCCTCTATGCAGCTGTGGGTGCAGACCAGCGGACAAGAAAACATTTTCCTGCATCAGGTAAGCTTGATATCTAGTATCTATATATGCATATTAGAAAATTTAGCTAGCTACTTGGATCTAATATTTGATTTGATGAAAAGTGGTACAAGCGGTTCAGAATTCATCAATGCTTTGGACACGGTGCGATGCACTGATCATATGTGTCCTCTTCGAGTCCATTGGCACGTTAAAACCAACTATATTGATCATTGGAGAGTGAAGCTAACGGTTACAAATCTGAACTACAATAGAAATTACAGTAACTGGAACCTTGTAGTTAACCATCCTGGATTCAGTCAGCCTGCAACAACTTATAGTTTCAATACAACTTTGCTCCATACCGATGGGATCTCAGGTAAACGCTAAAAACATATTTTTTGAAAGTGGCTCGTGTTTCACCAACTTGAACTTTTTGTAGATGATGTGGCCCTCTTTTGGGGCTTAGACTACTACAACACCGAGCTCTTGAATGCGGACATGGATGGAGTGGGCTCGGTATCAACAGAGATACTTCTAGCCAAGGACCGCAAAACATTCACATTACACAATGGTTGGGCTTTGCCAAGAACCATTTATTTCGCTGGTGAAAACTGTGTTATGCCATCTCCGGAAACTTACCCGATGCTTCCAAATGGTAGTTCTACACATAGACCGCTCCATAATCTACTCCTCTTCATAATCATATTCTATGTCAACTTCAAACTACTAAGATCCTAGTACTGTGTTTATAATCAGCTTCTTCTTACAAACTGACCAATGTTCCATTTGGAATATGCCCAGAAAATAGTGTTTGATGATATGTTATAACGAACAGTTTTTGCAATTTAAAGATGTACAAAATGCCAAAAGAGTATTGTTATTGCACATCAATTTTGCTCCACAAAAGTCTTATGTGTTTTAGCAAATTGTTGGTTTTCCGTTTATTTGGAACCAAAAAACAAGTATAATAGCATAGAAAGCTTAAGTCAGTCATTTAGAAGTGATGGCCAAACAAAGAATGTGCTTGCTTTGAAGTATAACAAAAAGATGGCGCTTTTGGGTCCACAAACGCCTAACCATTTGTGATCAAATTGTTCTTTGAAGATGTGAATCGAGTGCGTACAAGGCTACTAATTGGCCGGCTAGTTTATACAAAGAATGGAAACACAAACACAAATAAAGTTTGTTGGATATAGAATATAATATCATTTAATGAATTTTCATGTCAATTTAACTAGAAAATTAATTTGCATAACTAACTAATTAACACTAATAAATCTTGTGAATTAAGGAGCGCTCTAATTTCACACAATTTGCTTCTCACCTGGATATCTAGTATTTTTACTAAAGGGGCTTCTAGCTCAATGGGATCAAAGCGTCTGATAAAGTTAAGGTGAAATCAACGAAAAGGGTGTGGTATTGCCACTAAACAAACTAGATATCAAGAATAATCTTCAGAGTCAAATCTAGAATATATCCTTCTAAAACACGCCTAAAGTTATAAACTCCATTATAGGGAGAACCTATAGTTGATATATAAATTTGCCCATTTTTCTTCTTCCTTTTTTTCCTTTTTCTTTTTGTGTTATTGGGACGTACCCGACAAATTTCATAAATCTAAAAATGAATTATAAGAAAAAAAAAAAAGGAAATAGACCATCTCGGGACATGTATTGTCCCATCTTTAAGCGAATACAAGTATGGCTAAAGCGTCATTCCACATCTTTGTCTTCTATCCACACTAAAAAAAGTAAAAATGAATCATGTTTCCTATCTTAATTATGTTTTCCATCTTCTTGGTGTTTTATAGCACTTAACATGTTTGCATCTCATATGTAGTCCACATTTGTCTATATATGCAGAATCCATGAGAACCACATCTCAATGCACTCAAGCTCATTATCCGTTCCGTTACATTAAAAGGCACTTTAGATCATAAGCTACAACTATGCCTCAATCTTGTTTCATTGCATACTCTAATGTTGATTGATGGGTGTCCGAATACTTGTCCATCCACATCTAGGTATTGTGTGTTTTTAGATGACAACTTAATATCTTGGTCTTTGAAACGCTAGGATATTGTCTGTCAAACTAGTGTTGAAATTAAAAATCGTGGAGTTGCTAATGTTGTTGCTGACACATGTTTGATTTACTATCCTCTCCTTTATCTTCATTTTACTTAATTTACTTCATGCCTCAATTGTCTATTGTGACAAGCCCATAGTTGTTTTCATGTCCAACCGGTACTATAACATCGACACACCAAACATACTTAGACTAACGTTCGTTTTATTCGGAAAAAACTGGTGATGGATCAGCTTTAAGTTATGCATGTTCCATTAACCTCTCAATATGACAACATGTTTACCAAGAGTATGCCTCAGTCTCTCTATGCATACATATACATTATCTATTGAGTACACTGTGCACGTATAATATTATAACTAACAATCTTCAAATTAATGAATAATTGAACGTAAAAATCAAACCTTTTGAAAAATTTAGCCAAGTTATTAAACCACATACTTTCTAAACCCATATGCATAATTCATCACGAAAATAACTTCAAATGATTTGGAGTAAAACATACTTCATGGTACTGTCAAAATTAATGATTTCAAATAGTTATAGGGTTTGTGTATGCTAACTCTTTATAGATTACAACATTCCCTTTTTGGTAGAAAATCACGTGTGTATTCGATGATATTCGTGTGGCAACTAATAATCAAATTTGGGAAGTTATGACTATGACTAGTTTCAACGACTATGATCTATAAAGTAGCAATAAAAGGTGTAAAAGAATATTTGCAAATAGTCAAATAAGCATGTTTCGAACCATTATTATGTAGTTCCCACATGTCTATGACCTTTACTTCAAGCAGTATCGAAGAGGAAGAGCTAGCGGCTTCAAGTTCTCAACTTTGAATGCGATCCCAACCGAGTTTATTGTAGTCGGCGTTCGGACAACGGATTTCCGTAAAATAGGAGATGGTGCCCAACGTTTTATGCAATCGTATGCGTATAAGGTCGCATTTTATCACTGGGTTACCTCATGTACCCAAACTTTTATTCCTTAGGCGATAAAAGACACATTTTTGAAGCATTATTATTATGTGGGTCCCACATGTTAATGACCTTTAGCTCAATTCGTATTAAAGGAAAAGAGAAAATTTAAGCAATGTGCAGCCAAGTCTCAAGTTCAAAATCAACTAACAAGATTTAACCGTAACGGACCTTCAAACGATAGATTTGATCCGAAACAATAGACGATAGACCAAAAATGGACTACCATGCGGACATATACTGTCACCTTTTATTGTTGGATTACCCGGAAAGTCAAACTTATTTATTCAATAGTCAAAGTAAAAAAGCATGTTTTGAACCAATATTATTATTAAGTGGGTCCCACATGGAAGAAAGCCAATCAAAGACCAGTTTCTCTGCCTCTGCCCTTGGCTTCATATTCGATCAATCACTTCTCTCTCTCTCTGGCCGGACTTTTAGAGAGAGAAAGTAACCGCCGACGATGACTCCTCCGCCTACCGAAGATGACATCAGCAGCAGCAACCAGCAGCAGGAGTCATCAAATGATCAACACCATCCAATTTCTACTATTGTTATCATCATCGGTACTTCTTACTTTGCTCTTTATGTCTATATTCATATTATATTATTTAGTTTGATGGAGTTGTGTTTTGTTGATTAGCTATGCAGACGGAAGCTCTGCCTCTTGTGAATGCGTTTGAGCTTACTGAGGACGCTAATTCACTGTCAGTAATTAATTAGATTTTAGGTTTATTTTATATTATAATAGCAATTATTTGTTTCACCATTTTTAGCCCCCTTGTACTTTAATTCATTTTACAATTCAAGGATTTATTTACTTCTCCAAACATGTCACATAGAGGGACAGGGTGTTTGCTTTTACAAAGAGCTTATTTAGGCCATGTTTGGGGTTCCTTATTTTCACCTCTTTTTGACTTATATAAGTTGTTTTTCATAAGTTACATCATCCTAGCTTATCAAAAACTTCTTTTTCCTTCTTTAAAAACCTAAAAAAGTCACATTACCCAAACGCCTGTCTAACTTATAAAAGTTAATAAGTTTTAAGGAACAAGGAGGTAAAAATAAGGAATCCCAAATACCTCCTTACTTATTGGTTTTTTCAATAAGCCAATAAGTTGTTTGGCTTTCACATAAGTTATTTTTGTTTTGGCTCCTTAACATGGGTTAAAAAACCGTTTTGAAAAAGCCACAAATCCTGCCTTTTTGTTCTGCGTTTGTCTTTCGAGAATACCAAATTACAAATTTATCCGCCCTTCCCTTTGTTATGCTTTTGGCTTTTTGTCCTTTTTGGTCATTTTATCTGAATAAGTTAAACCAAACACTTTTTAAAAACTCATTTTGTAAAAGCCGCAAGTCAATAAGCACTTTTGACCACAGAAAAAAAAACACACTTTTGGAGTTAAATAAGCAAATCCCAAAAACTCTCATAGTATCCCCAAGTAGTTGCGAATAACTATTAGCTCATGTATTATCCTTATATATCCGTGTGGTAATAACAGCTTTGTGTTTGCATTATATTTCTTATGTTTATTGCATTGAATTTATTTACAATTTCATTATGCAGATTCCCAAAGGGAACACCTTGGGTCCGCTATCATGGCACTTACAAAGGTTTAAATGTGAATATTATCTGGCCCGGGAAAGATGTTGTTTTGGGTGAGTGTCGTTTATGTTAAAGCATACAATTGACTATGCCACATGATTCATGAATAATAGATCAACTATGATAATATAATGCTTATGCCTTGTAATTATTTGTTCTTCAGGGGTTGACAGTGTTGGCACTGTTTCTGCATCTCTTGTAACATATGCTGCTATTCAGGCTTTGAAACCAGACCTCATTATAAATGCGGGCACTGCTGGTGGTTTTAAAGTAAGATTTTTGTTTTTTGTGTTACATGATCTTAAATTAAACTGCAAATTGTTTGGTGATGTAGATTTATAACGTTTGGATGTTTGCAGGCAAAAGGAGCTTGTATTGGTGATGTGTATCTTGCGTGTGAAGTTGCTTTTCATGATAGAAGAATACCAATCCCAGTAAGCTAAAGATAGTATTATTGTAACAATGGTTTCTATTAACAATTTATCAACTTTTTTTAAAGTATGCTTTGATTGTTGGTACAGGTTTTTGATCTTTATGGTGTTGGTTTGAAACAAGGATGCTCTACACCAAACCTTGTGAAGGAACTTGAATTTAAGGTTACTTTAATGTTACAATTTACACTGCAAAGTTTGACTTTGACTTTGTCTGATTTTTTATTTTTATTTTGTTTACAAATTTTCAGGTTGGTAAATTGTCTACTGGAGATTCTTTGGACATGACTCCACAGGATGAAGCTTCAATACTTGCAAATGATGCTGTCATTAAAGACATGGAGGTAATCTTCAATTTTACTTTTTCAATTTCATAAAAAAATATAGAGCATTAAAAATCAATTTCTTTTGTCATTTGAGTAATTACACATTTGGAACAAAAAATTGGTCATTTAGGAGAGCCGTTCCTTCAAAAAGATATATTGTTAGACCACATGGCTTCTTTTGAACCTGTATCATTTTAGGATAACCAGTTTTAAGGTTTTTAAAAATTAGAATTCATTTTAATAAGTTATTTCTACTTTACCGCGAAATCGTTACTGTTATCTAATTCAATGCACAATTTGAATGTTTAAATATGCAATAGTATATATATTAACAGATAAACTTAATAAACATTAAATACAAAGGGAAATTTTTATTGGAACCAAAGAATTCTGGACTGTTGATCACTGTTTTACAATGGTTAATACTTACTATTGACCCTGGGGCAAATTTGTAACTAATAGGAAGTTAAGAATGGCCGTAAAGTGAACCATAGCAATTGTTGACTTTTTGGTTCGATTCTACTTACGCTAATATTTTTAAACTCAGTTTTATGTTTGTTATTTTTATCTTTTAACTACACAAAAATTAAGGATTTTGTTCTATTTAATTTTAGTATAGCATTGTAATCTTTCAAAAAAAAAACGACGTGTTTTAAAAAGTTTCAACAAACAGTGCATCTAAGCTGTCCGCACATAAATCCCCTGTGCGATTACAACAGTGAGTTCAAGTGCGTTCAATCGAGACCAACAATGCATCTAAACCACTTGTAATTATGTTGACGCATCTACCCTCGCCCTAAATACACGTGTCACATCTTGAATCCTTGGTGCACTTAACATCCTTTCTACAATACCCCTACCCTATACGGTGAGGTTCAGTATAGGACATTAAATTTTTACAAGGACAAAGTGAGCAAGCCTAATTGTTTATTCTTTTGATCAATGGTTCATACTTATTAAAATGCTGTACTTACCTAAAAATGTGTGTGTATGTTTACATTCAAAAAAGGCCAAACTAGTTTGTTCATCTGTTTTTAAACTTTTATTCGCTTGCCTACACATTTATAGGTTATATTCATAAACAAAATGTATTCATATTTTTTTTATTAATTTCAGGAAAGAAAAATAAACATTGCATTTCTATCATTTTCTTCTATTACAAAAATTTAAGGTTGAAAACGTGAATGATCGATTTTGTTTTCCGTGTTTTCGCAAAATTTAGTGTTCTGCATGGATCTCTTCTATATCTTATGTAATGCTGACAGTATCATTGTTTAAAATCTGGAAGTGTTGTTTATTCAGGGAGCTGCTGTGGGTTATGTAACGGATCTCTTAAAAGTGCCAGCAATATTTGTGAAAGCGGTTACTGATATCGTGGATGGAGACAGACCAACTTCTGAGGAATTTTTGCAGAATTTGTCAGCGGTGACGGTTGCACTCGGCAAAGCGGTTACACGGGTGGTTGATTACATTTCTGGAAAATCCGTCTCGGAACTCTAAAACTACATTTGGCCAGAAAGTTACAGGAACTTATTCAAATAAAGAACTGGTTTATATGTGAAATCTTCATAGCTAGGGTTCAGTTGTTGTATTCTGACATAAAATCAAAAACTTTATTTATATTGTTTGTCAAATTATTTGCTTTTATGGAAGCACTGTATGCTATTTAAGGTTTTATGTGCCAAGGTAAGAATGCAGCATTTTATAGTTGTTCTTAAAGTTGGGCAGGCCATAGTCCACATGGGCCTGCCAATTTGGTCTCAAAGTCTTTGGACCATATTAGGTCAACTTCAAGTCTTCAACATATAGATTCACATGACCATATTATCATCATTAATTATTATACATGTTTATTTATTTATTAGCTTCATGCCTTTATGTATAAAGCTTAATTTCTACTTAAAATTAATTTTTGAAACTCTAGCTCGGATTGGACTCAACTTGTTTATTACTTATTAGCTATTTCATTGTTTCTATGTATAACTATTTTTATATACAACTAATATATATACATACAATAGGTTATGTACCCATGTCTTACACGGGTTGAACAACTTAATGTTTGTAAGTGATAACTTTTGAAAAAGAAAGTTGAGTAACACATTAAGTACGAAGTTAAATTATAATCACTATTCACAAACTTAAAAATAAATCATAAATCTTTAAATACTTTTTTCGATACAACATTAGATAATACACTAAAAATATGGTAGCAACTAAAATAAAATAGTATTATGAGAACATAAACGGTATAATCGAACAATACAAACCAACCATCAATAGAAGAAAACGTTCGATTAGTTGAAGAATGTACAGTAAAGGAGAATCGATAAGGTTTTGATCGACAAAATATGGATAGAAAGAAAGATATTACGGTTACACGTGAAAAGAAGGCGGACCGGGTTCAATTAAAGATCCACGTGTTTTTAATAATGAACCCGTTGAATAATGAAAATGTTCGGTTTATAAAAATATTTTATAAATAAACCTAAAGTTTTTTGAAAATATAGAACACTGTAAAAACAATTAGAGAAATCATTAAACAAAAAGTATATAAAAAGAACTTTAAAAAAAATGTATAATTAATATATAATTAATAGGAGAGAGAGGTGGAAAGAAAGAATAAGATTGCATAAGAGAATGAAATGTGGCATAAGACAACTTTTATTTATTATATATGGTATAGATATGTATACTCAGTTACTCACATTCATATACGTTTCTCTAAGTTCATTTTGTTGTAATTGTACATAATAATATTTATTAGTAAATATTATGTAAATATTTGTTGTATTATATTGTTATAAATAATAGGTTCGTGTGAGCACGTGTATGAAGCTCGAGTCCTAGCTTGATATTACATGAGCTTCATCTTAGGTTGAGTTTGTTTAAGCTCAACTCAGTTAGTTTAGATGTTGGTCTTGAGTCTCCTATGACAACTAAGCTAGTTTACCCACTAGTGGCAAACCCATGATTTTTTTACTAAGTCAGTTTTCGAAACTATGTCATGAATCAATGTAAGTTGAAGGACGAATAACTGAATAAGTATATTATACATAAACCATCGCACACCAAACATTTTTTGCTTTTATAGGTAGTTCTCCCATTGAACACCCCTAATGACATGGATACACAATAAACACAACCATTTTTATTGATGTATTGCGACGAGAATCGCATAAAATTGAATTACATAATCATAAACAAATGGATTAAGATAGAAAGCACGTAAAAATAAGCTTTTATATATCGATATGCACGATCAATTTTCACGGGCACTTCTTTTTGTTTCCTCGGGTAGTCATCTGAGCATAACAATCACAAGATTCATAGTTGCCCGAGGTGCCCGGAGGCATACAGTTGCACCTTCCACAACATGTACCACAAGCCCTTTTGCATAGGTTAGGTCTTTTTGATAGTATGCACCTTGCTGCACATGCTTTTCCACAATCTGCTCAATTAACAATTTAACATAAACCAATATCTATTATTCATTTGTAGCTTTTATCATGTTATATACATTTTTGTGTAGTTAAAAAAAATAGCAGTTGTATTTATTTTTTTTAAAGATATAATGAATTGAATTGATACCGATCTTGGTGGGTGTGGGTGTGGGTGTGGGTGTGGGTGCGGGTGTGTATGTGCCAACACTAGCATCCTCCTGTAAACAGAGGAAAATATTAATAATTCAACATATAAATTATAATCCTGATGACATAAAATATATAATGAGCTTTAGAATTTTATTAAAATAACCAAATGAAAACCTGTTAATTTTAAACCAGATAATAAAAACTAGCATGTGTTTAGGGTGGACATAATATATAAATACAAACATATCAAGTATTAAAAGTGAATATAAAAATGATTAAAGAGGAGAAGAAAATATTACTAGTTGAGTGGGATGGAAGGCTTGGGCAAGTTGGAAGACAAAAAGAGAGACAAGTGAAGCAACAAAAGCTTTGAGGATACCCATTTTATTTTGTTTCACAAGATAGGATAGAGAGTAAGGTGTACTTGAGTATGAAGTAACCAATGTTTCAACTAGTATATATAGGTGAGAGAAGAAGAAGAGAGATGGGGTCATGACACAACCCAAATTACTATCATTTTAATAAGATACACAATTTTTTTTTCATAATATGGCTATTATAAGTGTGTATATATGTATGAACAATTTCATATGTAAAGATGTGATATATATGTGATTGCCTATCCACTTAAACTCATGTTTCTTTAGAAACAATGTTATTTAGAATCGTTGGATGCTCTATTTGTTACAACAGTGCGTCTAGCATACCTTAACATTGTGTTTAATTTTCAAACTATTTTAATTGTCGTATTGAGTTTTGGTGCACGCATGGTGAGTGTAGCGAATTACAACAATGTATCCACTTGTTTATTCCACTTTAGTAATGAGCTTTTATTATGATGCAATGGAACATATAATGAGAATGGAATAATATGAAAGTTGAAAAATATGCAAACCCAATGTAAAATCCTTTACGATGCTACAAATAACACGTAGAAACTCATCACCTATAATTATTATCCATTAACACTTATCACCAACAATATAAGTCATAAGACTATAGACTGCTGATACACATTTTTTTCAGCTTGTGTAGTAGCGATGTTGGTTTGGCATAGTGTGAGCGTATGATGCAAGGTGGCTTTGATTTATGTGTTCTCTATAAGAGTCCTATTGGAGTTACATTCTCATGTTGGTTTTGCTTCGTGGGTACGTTGGGGACGACTCGAAAAAAGAAAAAGTTAAATAATATATTTTAAAGTTTTTAAATTTTATTTGTAAACGGCTTACTGGGTCAGCCTATTTAATTCCATTCCAATCTAAACAAAACTTGATTATTTTACATGTTAGATAGATATAACCCAAACGCAAACTATTTATCATCAAACTAGTTAGTTTGATCGATTGCAAACATAGTTGTTTAAGTAGTTATCACCCTATAAATTGTACCAGTTGAAAACTAAATCATATATAAAAAATAAACAAACAATTAGAACTTAATCTAATCATCTAATCAAAAAACAAATGGGATCACTTAAGGATATATATAATGCTATTATTTAAAATGACGATTATGAGCTATATATGTAAATACGATAAAGCCATAAAGTAAAGGAAGAAAGTCGTACAAGTATTCGGTGAGAGTGAGCTGTTTGAATATGACAACAATGCTGTGGGGACTCGTTCAAGGTTGGCATTATGTCATATACCAATTCTACAAGTTCGGCAACAGGGAACACAATTATCAACCTTATACCAATTATAACATTTATCAACCTTATTATTGATGTTTTTATACCATCATAAAAGTTTAAGGATCCTGACATGAATTATATGAAAAGTTTAACCCATTAAACATATCATGTTTAAAACTAGAACAAGAAACATGTTCTTATTTTATATGTTAAACCCGTCAACCTGTTTATAATTTGATAAACAACCCATTAACGAACTAGTCAATCTAGTTACAACCAGTTGAATTTGTAAGATGAGTGGATTATATGACTTTGTGTGTCTCGTTTTAAAATTTATATTTTTCACACAAGTAATTAAGTAAATATATGAATCATCTTCGTGTATAAAACTACTAACTCTTTAGCTAGCTACATATAGTCAACGATATATTGTGGACTACACGGATTTTATTTTTCTCAAATCTTTATAACGAAATAAATATATCCCATGTCTTGATCACAGCTGGAAATTTGACCAAACACTGATCATTAAATATGCATTAGATTTTTAATACGACCAAAATGATTGTTAAATATATAAATCCTTAAATAGGTCAAGTGGGCATCACAACCTTCACCGAAAGGTTGATAGACATAGACTTGTTATAGGGACCTCAAGAGAAATTGGATAACATGTCTTCCCTTTATTTTAATGATTAAGGGGTCAGGTATCGTATTTTCGGTATTAGTACAGATTGGTCAGTTGCGGATCTTAAACATTTAGTATAGATGAGTCGAAAGTCATGAGACCCAAAATTTATTTCCTACTTTTAAGTTTCGGGTTGGCAATTCGGTTCTGGTCTGGTCAACACAATAATTCCTACCCTAACCTAACGAATCGAAAAATTACAAAATGGGAAAATGTGAATTGCCGAACCTGGTCTTTGCTTCCTTCGGCTAACCGTCTTGATTAATCGATTTCACACCCACACGTGTCAGTTTCAAACCTTAGGCCTCAGTAGACAGTGGCAACATCCAATCAATCGATTAATCGATTTCACACCCAAACTATTTCACCAATTTACATGCTTGCTTCTCAACTTCTATGACAAACCTCACAAGTTGGTAAGTCACACAAAAGCAAACACACAATGAAAACTTCATTTATTTTTGTTTTCAAACATCGACCAAATCGTAGTGTTGAATTTTTAGGTTTAATGTTTGGTATTTTTGTTTAAAATTTATTTGGGCTTTGGCGTGGTCTTATGGAGTTCTATTTCTCAGTCTTTCTTTATCTTTATGTTTATTTCGTAAACTATTTCTGGTTCTTCGGATTTAAACAAACTTTATTTTTTAAAGGGATTCAAGGCTGGCACAAACTCAAATAATATGGATGTGCCAGCTCAAATAACTTGGTTGGGCCGGACTCAACACATATATATTTTATTATTATTTTTTCTGAAAAATTACACTACCGAACGAAAAATGTGGTGGGGCTGCGACCCACTTTGGCCCATTAAAAGATCCGCCATTGGGATTGGTACCGGTACCGGTACTCCTTCATTTGTGTAAGAGCATTCACATTTCTTCCAATATCTCAAACCTTAAATTACATTAAAAATAATCATATTTTTACTCTCCCTTTCAGTTAAATAATACTTCTCTATACCTTTATCATTACATTTTATTTCTCCTCTACTCACAACCGCTTTAACAAAATCTTAAAAAATTTAATAGAATGCTACAGGAAACCAGGAATTTTTCAAATATACAGAATACTAAATTCATTTTTTCTCTCCTCTAGTTACATTTTAAGCAACTCCCTAAATTATATAATTCCACACACATTATTTGATTGATAGAATGTGAATGTAGAATGTTTTAAATAATGGTTGATTAGTATTTATGAGTACGATAATTTGTCGTTTATATAAAAACAAAAATAAAATAAAGACTTGTTATTGGTCTTTTTAGTCTAATTGTTTTTGTAAGTTTTAGTATCTAGACTATATACTATTATAATATTTAGTTATAATAGTCGTTTATTGACTTATCTTAGTGTATGCATACACTTCAAATTGGACTTGCCTTCTTCCGTGGAAAACACCACTTTAGAGATTAGAAAAGTAAGTTAAATCCAACACCTTAAAATGATGTAAAAACTAAAGAAACTTATATAGAATCTTATCAAATTATAAGCTTAACAAAGAATACGAACCAATCAACCTTATCAACTTTCATTAAACAACAAGTTTTGAAGTTTTACTAAAAAGACAAATCAATCAAGTCTCGAAGAACAGAAATTAGCACCTTAATCTGAATGAATAAATTTTAACAAAGCTATTTAATCTAAGAAATTTCGGCATTGTTTTCTTATTGCCGCCAATCACATTTTCTCAACCGATCAACCTTAGTTCGGTTTTCCTTCATTTTCTTTACATAAATTATTTTGTTAATCAATTTGGATACTATATCCATTCATAGAATAGGTCCGAATCCACTATTGTGCCTTTCAAGTAACTGATCACCTTCTTCCCAATCTGCTCTTAAAGCCTCTTCATATAAGAAAGAAAGAAAATTCGACTAATAAAGACAAGTCGACTAACACAGACCTTTGGTCCCGTGTTGATGTCATTGTTCTTTGATGGATTTATTGCATGAATTCTAATTACCATCTCAACATGGAATGCTTTTGAAAACATCTTTCAAGACAAAGCAAATCCAGGGCATAGTACCTCGAACACAAGTTGCCAACAACAAACTAGAAGATTTCCCAAGCCTCCTCGTACATTCAAGTCTTAAAATGCTGACAAACTGATAAATGCAGGAGCTCCAATCGCCAATAAACTTCTTTAGCTTCAACTCGTATTTAGTCTCAACTTGTTTAGTAATCGCTAGTAAGATTATAGAGAAATTTGTTCCCCACCCTGCAAAACTTGTTTCGAATAAAAAGAACTGTCTTCTAAAAAGTTATAAACTTTTATAGCTTGTACCTTAATAGTTAATCATGCATTTAACGAAAAATGTTACTTATACTATATTTTACACAAATAATTCTATTGGAGTACAAAATATAAAACAAAAAAAACATTCCAGGCGGTGATCCAATAAGTTGGTGCAAACGGAAGACAAGAAACAAGCTCATTTTCAACAATGAAAGGGTTTCACTAAAGATTAAAAGGGTTAATTGGGAAACATGGTGTTCGCATTCCTTCTAAAAATAACTATTGTAAACGAGTGTCATTGTAATTTCGTGTGTATGTTATATCGAGTCTAGCCTCTTGATAGTCTAGCACAAATCGTCACCATTGGGCCTTTACAGGGGTAGTCCAAGCAGAAAGAAAACTATGGCTTATTATTTATTAGTTAGTTCATTATTATTATTTTAACTAGTTTTATCACAATAACTATACATAATATAATGTACTATATTACATATAATATTTATATAAATTCCATGGCCGTATTGCTCGGGAGACTAATATGTTCGGTGTATAAAGTTTTGACTCGTAACTCTTTTATTAAATAAACCACATTTATAAGCTTCATTTGGTTTGCGCTTTTAGCAATCATATATCAAAAGTACCTCATGATAAGCTCAATTTACATACGTCCTTAGTAGTTAGTAATCACCATGGATACACAATAAACACAACCAAGTTTTATTATTGCGACGAGAATCACATAAATTTGAATTACATAACTAAGAAAAACGAAAAGAAATACATATCAAATAAATAAGCATATGAACGATTTAGGGTCGATTATTGAAGAAAAAATCTAATTTTAAGGAATTTTCATGGGCATTTCTTTTTGTTTCCCTGGGTGGTCATCTGAGCATAGCAATCACAAGATTCATAGTTGCCCGAAGTACCCGGAGGCACACAGTTGCATCTTCCACAACATGTTCCACAAGCCCTGTTGCATAGGTTAGGTCTTTTTGATAGTATACACCTTGCTGCACATGCCTTTCCACAATCTGCCCATTATACATCAACCAATCTTTATTAGTTACTATAAATAGCAAGGGGTTAACTGTACGAAAATTTATCTAACAATTGTAATTATATCCCGCGAACTATAATTTCAACTTTGTTACATTAGAGGATCACTATGCTACACATATATAATTAGACTCTTATCAAGTTGGATACGCTTTTTAACAGTTAACCATAAAAATTTAACAGATAATGAATTGAAATGATACCGATCTTGATGGGTGGGTATGTGCCAACACTGGTAGCATCCTGTAACAAAAGTTACAAGACGTAAATATAATAATAAACTGCTATACAAAGTATCTTCCTATAGTTATATATAATATTGTATACATATTATATAATGATTAGTATATGTTATATATTAATATGTTATACATATTAATATGTTAAATATAATGATTAGTATATAAGAAGTATGTAAGTTGGATTAGAAGTTTAGAGTCATACTAAAATTGGAAAGTATAACCTGGAAAATCATATAAGATAATATTTGTTTGGAGTGCAAATAATATGTTAATAAAAGTATTTAAAAAATCATATAATATAAGTATATGTAGATATATAACATGATTGAAAAGAAGAAGAAAAGATTACGAGTTGAGTGGGATGGAAGGCTTGAGCAAGTTGGAAGACAAAAAGAGAGACAAGGAGTGAAGCAACAAAAGCTTTGACGATACCCATTTTGTTTTACAATTCAGGTAAGATAGAGAGTTGGGTGTATTTGAGCATGAAATAACCAATGTTTCAGCTGGTATTTATAGGTGAGAGGGAGAATAAGAAGAGAGAGAGAGATGGGGTCATAACACAACCAGCTAATGATTACTTTAATTTCAATGACATATAAAATGAGAACAAAATATGAGCATACTTGTTAAAAAGAAACATTGTCATAGGTGTTAAGTGAATCATTCAAATTTCTGTATTTTGTTACTGTGTATATGCAAGTATTGTTTTTTCGTTTGCCTATCTTGAAAAGTATATGTGGGTTACTTGATCCGAATGTGCGGAAGGTTGTGATAGCTCGTGACGTGGTTTTTGATGAGAAAAAGACGTGGTTAGGTCTAATTCGGGACAACAACGAAGAAACGTAGCTTGCGCCGGGTTTGTTTTGGGTTGGTAGGAACAAGGTTGTTGATACCAGAGTAGAGCAAGTTGTAACAAAACCTATTAAAAAGCAACAACAATTATTGAGCTTCGTTGCCAAATTTAGCAGCAGAATCAGTGACAGCTTCAGCTTCTGTTGCTAATACCAGCAGGTCCGCAACACAATTAATGATACAAGTAGCGACTGCTTTAGTGACAGCATCACTTAATGAACCAGAAATTAAAACAATCCTCACGTGTTCCGATCACACCGGTTAAGTTCAATGATTGTGTTCAATGGTCGGAATTAGTGAAGGACATCGACTTTCTATTGTTAAAAAGAAGGTGAACCGAGTAATTTTGGCGAAGGAAAATCTAAACCGGGGTGGATAAAAGCTATGCAAGTGGAAATTGAATCTATTAACGATGCAACACATGGAAGTTGACTGACTTACTGAGAGAGGCTAAAGCAATCAAATTGAAGTGGATTGTTCAATTGAAACATATAAAGCAAGAATCGTGATAAAGTGTCACACCCTCAAAATCCACTAACGGAGTTTTACCGTCAGAGGGTGTGAACTAACAGGAGCGGAATCATTAGTTATAATCAAACCATAAAAACGTTTAAATGAAATTAAGTGCGGAAGCGTAAAAACCAAGAGATAAAAGTTGCGTCACGCAGGACGATTCAAAACCCCATAATAACAGTTTAAAATCAGGTTGCATAAACAAAAGCGTTTCAAACAATGCATGATCCTATACCGCGCGCCCGCCTCGGCTACCTGAGAATAACATACTAAAAGTGTCAACACGGGGTTGGTGAGTTCACAAGTTTATATAAAATAAAGCGTTTAGCGTTTGCGTTCAGCGTTTTGCGTTAAGCGTTTTGCGTTACCAGATAGTGTTAAATCAATTATATATCTATAGGTAGCTAGCCTATAAAACAAGTATTGCTAAGTGTTCGACACCGAAGCTGACTGTTTATCATTTGCCTTGCCACCAGGTCTATTCCGACCATGGTATGTGTTTAGCCAAGATTACACCCACTCGACCTCCAGTCGAGTTTAGCGTTGGGTGGGGTTTGTCAAACCCAGTAGTACTACTCAACAATGACTCGCTATTATCCAATATTAAACGGTTCGATGTGAATGAAGGACTTTAGTTATTGCGTTTGCCACTTAGTCTTTACAAGTGATATATAATCTATATTAACAAAATCTTAAATGCGTTTTCGGAGTATGTTATCTCCCCCAAATGAAAAGCGTTTGAAAACAGTTTAAAAGGGGTAAGTGAACTCACTGTTTGCGAAGTATTCCCAAAATAATTCACCAAGATGCGCGTCACAGAAAAACTCTCTCTAGCGTTCTAAAACAACAAGGAGATTTTCTAAGTGTCGGAACTATTATCGAGTCTCTAGACTCGGCACATAATACCTATTTACACAACATGTTTCGTGTTTCGTTTGTGAATCGTATGTGACTTTAACAAGTGTATTTGTGATACGTTACATGTGTGAGCAATTATTTACGTGTCATGTATTCATAATGTACATCACTAGCAATTACTCCCCGTAAGGGCAATTTGGTCAACACATAACAATTAAAAAGCAATTATTCCCCACGAGGGCAATTTGGTCAAATCATGACAATCAATTAGCAATTATTCCCCGCAAGGGCATTTTGGTCAAAACACGATAATAAATTAGCAATCACGTTGTTTCATGCAACTTTCACAAAATTCAGCAACTAGTTTCTTAACGACAGAATTCTACTTGAAAAACTAGTCTATCCCACCTATCATAGCATCACAATTAATTTACCAAAAATCATCACAAAAGCATATATGTCTTAGGTTTCCAGAACATATTTTATTATATTTTTATTTCACATAGGTTTCTCACAATAATCAAATCATTACAGCAAACTCATAACAGTCAAATTCATGCGCAACAGAATTTTATTTGAAATTCCCGTTAAACGAAAAATCCAATAATTGCAAGACCACTTGGGTTAGGTTCCTAACTCAACAAGTCAACTTTCAGAAGTGGAACCAACCCAATTGGTCTCGTAGTTCATGAGATATAACATTTACAAAACAACCTAACAGCAGGTCTAACAACTCAGCTTTGCACAACGTTTTTGTAAAATCATAAAGGTTAACTTTTACACGTCCAAAAATTGCAAATTTACATTCTTTAGAAACTAGACTCAACCTAGTTTACTGTAGTATCAATTATCTCAACCAATTTTCACATTTACACCCCGTTACAGTCAATTGAACATCAACAACACAATCTGTCCAGAAACTGTTTGCATCCAAACTCAACATATTAACTATCTATGGACCACAAATCATTCATATAACATTCTAGACACTATAACCACTATCCATGCATATCAATTACACCATACACACATGGTTAGGGTTTTATTTGATCTTAAACTCAAAGACACAACAATTAACATGCAATAGCACCAATACTAGCTATCAATTCAACAATCAATACATCTTTCAATCAAAACATGACACATGAACACCATCACATATAAAAATCAGACCTAGGGTTTATAATTAACCCATTAAAATCGAAATTAAGCATAGAGGATGCATAGGATAGTTGTTTATACCTTCCTAACACCTTAATCTTCAATCAAACTTGAACAATCTTAATTGTATGTGTGTATATGAGGCCGATCGCAAGGGGGGGGGGGCATAGAGCTGCCGTCGGGTTTGGGAGGGAGAGAAAGAGTGTTAGGGTTTTAGTTTATGTTATTATTTATAATAACATGTTACACTTTAGTCCCTCAACTTCCAAATGTTACTTTTCTAGCTTAAATAACTAGTTCTAGCGCATTGAGTTAACGTTTATACCATGTTATCACATAACACATAAGTCTAACACATAATTATCACATAATTATTGTTTTGACGTTTTTCGTTTATTCACCAATCGTTTGCGTCAACTCGTTTGCGTTTCGGTGCAATTCCCGAAAGACTACACATGTAGTAAGTGTTAAGCGTCATTTAAACCCTAGTTTAAATGTAATGAGGTGTGCGTTATAGATTCAGTGATCTTTATGTTTGAATTGACTGAGTTGAGTTAACGGAGTTAACGGAGTTAACCTGAAATTGACGATTGTCACATCATTCCCATGCTAAAGAATTTTCGTCCCGAAAATTTGAGTCAAGTCGTGATGAGTGTCTGAAAAAGTAAGAAAAATTTTCAGTTTGTCATATCATCCCCTAGTAGAAAGAAATTTTGTCCCGAAATTTAATTCATACCTCCGGTGATTTCTGACGGTTTGTCGGGTTTCGCGGTTTCCGGTGTTTGGTCAGCCCTTCAAAAAGGTGATGATACTTTTTCATCATTTGATCCTCGCGTTCCCACGTGAACTCCGGTCCACGTCTCGAGTTCCAACGAACCTTAACGATTGGAATTTTGCTGTGCTTTAGTGTTTTGGTTTCCCAATCCAAAACTTCAACTAGTTCTTTAATGAAGCGTAGCTGTTCATCAACTTGCAATTCGTCCAAAGGGACTACTTTGGTTTCATTAGATAGGCATTTCTTCAAATTGGATACGTGGAATACATTGTGTACGCCACTGAGTTCCGTTGGTAGGTCCAGTCGGTACGCCACCGGACCAACGCGTTCCGTTATCCGGTAAGGACCAACATATCGTGGGTTGAGTTTGTTTCGCTTTCCAAAGCGAACCACACCTTTCCAAGGTGAGACTTTGAGTAACACCCGATCGTTCACTTGAAATTCGAGAGGTTTTCGGCGCTTGTCGGCGTAACTCTTTTGGCGATCTCGTGCTGCTGCCATGCGATTTCGGATTTGAACAATCTTTTCCGAAGTTTCGAGTACCAGTTCTGGACCAGTGATTTGGCTGTCACCCACCTCTGCCCAGCAGAGAGGTGATCGACACTTCCGTCCGTACAGTGCTTCAAACGGCGCTGCTTTAATACTTGCGTGGTAGCTGTTATTATACGAAAACTCTACCAAAGGTAAGTGAGGTTCCCAACTTTTTCAGAAATCTAACACACATGCACGCAACATGTCCTCTAAGGTCTGAATAGTTCGTTCACTTTGCCCATCCGTCTGAGGATGGTATGCTGTGCTCATATCAAGACGGGTGCCTAGCGCGCTTTGCAGTGACTTCCAAAAGTGCGAAGTGAAACGAGAATCTCGATCAGAAATGATTGAGACAGGCACTCCGTGTCTAGACACTACTTCCTTCATGTAGACGCGAGTCACTCTTTCCATTTTGTCCGATTCCTTAATCGCTAAGAAGTGTGCAGACTTAGTCAACCGGTCAACGATCACCCAGATGGTATCGCATCCCGTCGGTGTCTTAGGTAATCCCGTGATGAAGTCCATTGAAATGCGTTCCCATTTCCACATAGGAAGTTCTGGTTGTTGTAGTAGGCCAGATGGTTTCTGGTATTCTATTTTGACTATGGCACAAGTCAAGCATTTGCTCACGTAGGTGGCAATGTCGGCTTTCATGTTTGGCCACCAGTAAAGTGCCTTTATGTCATGATACATTTTATCTGAGCCAGGGTGGATAGAATATCGGGACTTGTGTGCTTCGTCCATCACCAGAGTTCTCAACTCTCCGTATCGTGGAACCCAAATCCGGTTCTCAAAATATCGGACCCAGTCCGTTTTGGTTTCAAGTTGCTTGTTCATGCCCCGCATGAGTTCTGATGGAAGATTATCATCTTTCAAAGCTTCAAGTTGCGCCTCGCGAATCTGATCGGGTAAGCTGACATGAATCGTGAGTTGCAATGCTCGCACTCGCCTGGGTTTATCGGTTTCTTTTCTACTGAGGGCGTCGGCCACTACATTGGCCTTGCCAGGGTGGTAGTTGATGGCACAATCATAATCTTTAAGTAGCTCGACCCAACGACGCTGTCGCATGTTCAGCTCCTTCTGATCGTAGATATGTTGGAGACTCTTGTGGTCGGTGTAAATGGTAAACTTGGTACCGTACAAGTAATGCCTCCATATCTTAAGGGAAAACACCACAGCTCCGAGTTCCAAATCATGGGTCGTGTAGTTCTTCTCGTGAACCCGTAGTTGTCGAGAGGCATAAGCTATAACCTTCTCGAGTTGCATCAGCACGCAACCGAGACCTTGTATCGATGCGTCACAATGTACCTCAAAATTCTCTGTTCCCTCGGGTAGGGCTAGAATAGGGGCGCTACAGAGTTTGGTTTTCAACAGTTGAAAAGCGGATTCATGCGCGTCACCCCAATTGTACTTAGTGCCTTTGTGAGTCAAAGCGGTGAGGGGTTGAGCAATCTTTGAAAATCCCTCGATGAAACGTCGGTAGTAGCCGGCCAGTCCTAGGAATTGCCGCACCTCAGTCGGAGTCTTAGGTGCTTCCCAATTTTTGATGGCCTCTACCTTACCGGGATCGACATGGATACCATTTTCGTTGATCACATGTCCTAAAAAATGAACCTCGCGAAGCCAAAATTCGCATTTCGAGAGTTTAGCATACAGTTGTTCGTTCTTCAATAATTCCAGAATTACCCTTAAGTGTTCCTCATGGTCAGCCTTGTCCTTGGAGTAAACCAAGATATCGTCAATAAACACAATCACAAACTTGTCGAGGTACGCCTTGCATACTCGATTCATGAGATCCATAAATACGGCTGGTGCGTTGGTTAGTCCAAAAGGCATAACCGGAAACTCATAGTGACCATACCGTGTTCTGAAGGCCGTCTTTGAAATATCTTCTTCGCGCACTCTTAGTTGATGGTAACCAGATCGCAGATCGATCTTCGAGTAATAACTCGATCCTTGGAGCTGGTCAAACAGATCATCAATTCGGGGTAAAGGATAACGGTTCTTGACCGTCACCTTGTTCAACTCCCGGTAGTCGATGCACATGCGGAAAGTCCCGTCCTTCTTTCTGACAAATAAGACAGGGGCTCCCCATGGCGATGAGCTAGGTTGGATAAAACCCTTATCCAACAAATCTTGCAACTTGGTGGACAACTCCTGAAGCTCCGCCGGTGCGAGCCGATACGGGGCTCATGCTATGGATGCTGCACCGGGTGTCAATTCGATTTTGAATTCGACTTGTCGTATAGGAGGGAGTCCGGGAAAATCCTCCGGGAAAACTTCCGGAAAATCTCGCACAACTGGTATATCTTCAATTCGCTTCTCCTCCGCGGGTTTCTCAACAATATGCGCCAAAATTGCCGGGTGACCCTTTCGTAGATACTTCTGCGCCTTCATGAGGGTAATGACGCTGGTGGTCATGCCGCTTCTTTCGCCTCGGATTGAAATGATCTCGCCGGAAGGGGTAGTAATGTGGACTATCTTGTCATAACATATAATCTCCGCTTGGTTCTCGGATAACCAGTCCATGCCGACAACGACATCGAAACTACTAAGCGTAAAAGGAATAAGGTCAATATCAAAAACATGACCTGACAGTTTTAACTTACATCCCGCAAGTACATGAGTCGTTACTATAGTCTTTCCGTCAGCTAATTCAACAGGAAACTTAGCATCTAACGGAGTTGGAGTTAGGTCTAAGAGTTGACTAAAGGCTTTCGACACAAAACTCCTATCAGCTCCAGTGTCAAACAATACAGAAGCAAAAAAATCGTTCACAGGGAACTTACCAGTCACCACGTACGGATCATTGCGGGCTTGACCCGACCCAATAACAAAAGCTCTTCCTTTACCATTGTTTCCACCACCACCACCACTTCCATTACCTCCATTGTTGTCGTTCTGTTTCAGCTTAGGGCAGTCCTTCTTAAAATGTCCCTCTTGTCCACACTCAAAACATCCCTTGGTTGTCATGGGTGGTTTAGGAGCACCCTTTGCCGCAAGGTCTCCTCTACATTCCTTTGCTTGGTGACCCATCTTTCCGCATCTCTAACACTTGACACGGTCACACGGGCCAGCATGATGATAGTTGCACCTGTTGCACTTCGGATATTTCCCAGCATATCCGCTCGAACCCTGCCCGCCACCGTTGTTATTGTTATTGTGACCCTGATTGTTGAAGCTCCGGGTGAATTCGGGCTTTCGGTAGTGTTGCTGCTGTGGGGGGTTCGAGGATGAGGATCTGGTGTTGTCAAACTTTCTCTTTCCATAGCTCTGGTTGTTGTTGCTGCTGTTGTCAGTACTCGGGTTGTCACGGGCTTTAGTGGTTGAACCCCTAGGTGGTAGTGCACCTTGGGTCACTGCTTGATCCGTTAGTTTGTGAGCTAACCCAATCGCTTGTTGAATCGTGGCTGGTCTGGAAGACGTTACCATGCCCTGAATTTGCGGTGCTAACCCATCAATATACATTTCAATCCTCTTACTCGGCGGGTCTACCATCCGCGGACACATCACAGCTAACTCGTGAGAACGGGTAATGTAGGCTTCGATTTCTGAACCCACCATCTTCAATGACCAAAATTCTGACTCCAACTTTGCAATCTCCTCTCTCGGACAGTACTCCTCTCGCATCATGTTTTTGAACTCCTCCCAGTTCATCGCGTTAGCTAGTTCCAATCCAAGAATCTGTACGTTCGAATTCCACCAAGTGAGGGCAGAATCCTCAAGTGTTCCAGAAGCGAATTTGACCCTACTGGCAGTGGGACAATTACACATCTCAAACGCCGATTCGGCCTTCTCAGCCCAACGCAGGAAACCTATAGCTCCCTCAGTGCCCTTAAACGTACTGGGCTTGCAGTCAAGGTAGTTCTTGAAGGTACACGTTCCAATTGGACCCCCAGCTTGGTTCTGAACATGTGCGGCTAGAGCGGCCGCCGCGTGGTCATTCAGCAGAGTTTGGAGTTCTGCTGCAGTCAAGTTGATGTTACCACGTCCGTGTCCAGCGTTTCTTCCAGCCATTTCCTAGAATCACAGCATAAAATGTTAGACATGAATTTTTCTTTCATATGCAACACGCCATACATGTAATAAAAAGATAGGCAGGAAAGAAATAAGAAACAAACATCACATCACAACCATATATTAATCCAAATAAAAATTCATGATTAAAACCATTGTATTCGCTACAAAGTATTTCCAATCAATCCTTAAAATCATAGAAAATAATAGTTCGGATGGAGACAACCCCTCCATCTAGGTGTCATCATCACTAGATGTCATCATCTGAGGACACCTCTGAGTGTGCCTCCTCCTCAGCCGGTTCTTCCTCCGGTTCTTCTTCAGGTTCCTCATCGGGATCTTCCTCGGGATCCTCCTCAGGCTCCTCTTCGGGATCTTCTTCAGGTTCCTCTTCAGGCTCTGCCTCAGGCTCGGCCTCAGGCTCTGCCTCAGGTTCGGCTGCTTTCTGAGCAATTTGCATTTGTAAGACATCGCAACGCTCTAGAGCTATCTCGGTTCGGGTCCTTGCTACTTGGAGTTGCTCTTGCAAGTCTATCATCTCGGCTTGCATCTTTCTCATAATCTTCATCTGTTGATCACTAGCCTCTTGCATTTCCTTCATTGCCGCTGTCATGCGGGAAATTTCCTCCTTAGTCTCGGTTCCATCTTTTAACAGTCCGGAAACGTTAGCTCTCGTATAGCCCATGTAACCCACATCGCGCTCCAAACAAGAAACGACAGCTGCGAGAACTCGCTCTACAGGTTCGGTTATGGGTGGTAGGGTGTTGGGGTAAGCAGGGTGGTTCGGGTGAGGTAGCGGGGGAACTTATTCACGGTAGACCATACGACTGATCATATTAGGGTACCAATCCCAGCTAACTTCGTTTTCGTACATGCCTCCGGATAAGCGATACCTCTTCGGTGCAGGCGCTTCGAGTTCCGGGACTACACGGGGTGGCGATGAGGTAGGTAACTGCGGTTCCTTCCCATGTGCATGAGTCATCGGATCAGATGATGATGATGATGGCGGCGTCGACATTCCTACAGGTAAGCCGTGTATGCGCGCGTATGAGTGAAAGAGGTAAAGAGATAAGATAACAAAGACTACACAAACTTATGCAGTGCGTATCATTATAACTAATGGGTCACCGCGGTTATAGCCTAGTATGCATGCAATTTCTAGTTCGCTATAACCAATGGCTCTGATACCAATCTGTCACACCCTCAAAATCCACTAACGGAGTTTTACCGTCAGAGGGTGTGAACTAACAGGATCGGAATCATTAGTTATAATCAAACCATAAAAACGTTTAAATGAAATTAAGTGCGGAAGCGTAAAAACCAAGAGATAAAAGTTGCGTCACGCAGGACGACTCAAAACCCCATAATAACAGTTTAAAATCAGGTTGCATAAACAAAAGCGTTTCAAACAATGCATGATCCTATACCGCGCGCCCGCCTCGGCTACCTGAGAATAACATACTAAAAGTGTCAACACGGGGTTGGTGAGTTCACAAGTTTATATAAAATAAAGCGTTTAGCGTTTGCGTTCAGCGTTTTGCGTTCAGCGTTTTGCGTTAAGCGTTTTGCGTTCAGCATTTTGCGTTAAGCGTTTTGCGTTACCAGATAGTGTTAAATCAATTATATATCTATAGGTAGCTAGCCTACAAAACAAGTATTACTAAGTGTTCGACACCGAAGCTGACTGTTTATCATTTGCCTTGCCACCAGGTCTATCCCGACCATGGTATGTGTTTAGCCAAGATTACACCCACTCGACCTCCAGTCGAGTTTAGCGTTGAGTGGGGTTTGTCAAACCCAGTAGTACTACTCAACAATGACTCGCTATTATCCAATATTAAACGGTTCGATGTGAATGAAGGACTTTCGTTATTGCGTTTGCCACTTAGTCTTTACAAGTGATATATAATCTATATTAACAAAATCTTAAATGCGTTTTCGGAGTATGTTATCTCCCCCAAGTGAAAAGCGTTTGAAAACAGTTTAAAAGGGGTAAGTGAACTCACTGTTTGCGAAGTATTCCCAAAATAATTCACCAAGATGCGCGTCACAGAAAAACTCTCTCTAGCGTTCTAAAACAACAAGGAGATTTTCTAAGTGTCGGAACTATTATCGAGTCTCTAGACTCGGCACATAATACCTATGCACACAACATGTTTCGTGTTTCGTTTGTGAATCGTGTGTGACTTTAACAAGTGTATTTGTGATACGTTACATGTGTGAGCAATTATTTACGTGTCATGTATTCATAATGTACATCACTAGCAATTACTCCCCGTAAGGGCAATTTGGTCAACACATAACAATTAACTAGCAATTATTCCCCACGAGGGAAATTTGGTCAAATCATGACAATCAATTAGCAATTATTCCCCGCAAGGGCATTTTGGTCAAAACACGATAATAAATTAGCAATCACGTTGTTTCATGCAACTTTCACAAAATTCAGCAACTAGTTTCTTAACGACAGAATTCTACTTGAAAAACTAGTCTATCCCACCGATCATAGCATCACAATTAATTTACCAAAAATCATCACAAAAGCATATATGTCTTAGGTTTCCAGAACATATTTTATTATATTTTTATTCCACATAGGTTTCTCACAATAATCAAATCATTACAGCAAACTCATAACAGTCAAATTCATGCGCAACAGAATGTTATTTGAAATTCCCGTTAAACGAAAAATCCAATAATTTCAAGACCACTTGGGTTAGGTTCCTAACTCAACAAGTCAACTTTCAGAAGTGGAACCAACCCAATTGGTCTCGTAGTTCATGAGATATAACATTTACAAAACAACCTAACAGCAGGTCTAACAACTCAGCTTTGCACAACGTTTTTGTAAAATCATAAAGGTTAACTTTTACACGTCCAAAAATTGCAAATTTACATTCTTTAGAAACTAGACTCAACCTAGTTTACTGTAGTATCAATTATCTCAACCAATTTTCACATTTACACCCCGTTACAGTCAATTGAACATCAACAACACAATCTGTCCAGAAACTGTTTGCATCCAAACTCAACATATTAACTATCTATGGACCATAAATCATTCATATAACATTCTAGACACTATAACCACTATCCATGCATATCAATTACACCATACACACATGGTTAGGGTTTTATTTGATCTTAAACTCAAAGACACAACAATTAACATGCAATAGCACCAATACTAGCTATCAATTCAACAATCAATACATCTTTCAATCAAAACAAGACATATGAACACCATCACATATAAAAATCAGACCTAGGGTTTATAATTAACCCATTAAAATCGAAATTAAGCATAGAGGATGCATATGATAGTTGTTTATACCTTCCTAACACCTTAATCTTCAATCAAACTTGAACAATCTTGATTGTATGTGTGTATATGAGGCCGATCGCAAGGGGGGGGGGGCATAGAGCTGCCGTCGGGTTTGGGAGGGAGAGAAAGAGTGTTAGGGTTTTAGTTTATGTTATTATTTATAATAACATGTTACACTTTAGTCCCTCAACTTCCAAATGTTACTTTTCTAGCTTAAATAACTAGTTCTAGCGCATTGAGTTAACGTTTATACCATGTTATCACATAACACATAAGTCTAACACATAATTATCACATAATTATTGTTTTGACGTTTTTCGTTTATTCACCAATCGTTTGCGTCAACTCGTTTGCGTTTCGGTGCAATTCCCGAAAGACTACACATGTAGTAAGTGTTAAGCGTCATTTAAACCCTAGTTTAAATGTAATGAGGCGTGCGTTATAGATTCAGTGATCTTTAAGTTTGAATTGACGGAGTTGAGTTAACGGAGTTAACCTGAAATTGACGATTGTCACATAAAGGGTTAGTGTAACAACCCGAAGTCAATTTTGGCGAGGTCTTTACTTTGGTGGCAAAACTTGAAATCATTTGTGTGCTCAATGCCATTGCAGCTATCAAGAGATGATAATAACATCATTTGGATATAATGTCGGCGTTTTTTACACGAGGGGTTGCGAGAAAATGTCTTTTTTTCTCAAGCGGGCGGGTTCATTAAACCCGGGGAGGAAAACAAGGTCTACAAGTTATGTAAGGCTTTATATGGGTTGAGGCAAGTATCGTGAGCGTGGAATACCAAGTTTGATGGTATTCTAATGGGGTTGAATAATGTGAGGTGCTCGTAAGAACATGCTGGGTCCCAGAGATTGATTGGGACCGAATTCTTATTGTCTATGTGTATGTCGATGATTTGGTCGTTATATGTGCGAACAACGATCACATAAAACTTGCGATATCTAAGAAGTTTGAAACATTCGATTTCCGAAAGCTCACTAACTACCACATAATCGAAGTCTAATGGTTGGAGAGCAAGATTCAAATCCATGAAATTACTTATGCTTGGTGGTTATTGAAAGAAGCCAGGACGGAGGAATTTTATACAAAAAAGTGTATCCATAGATCCTAATATGAAGTTGTCTAAAGCCGAGGATTATGTTGATGCAGATGTAATGGAGTAACGAAAGCTTTTGGGTGTCTTCATTACTTGTTAAATACTCAACCCGACATGGTGTTTTCGGTTGGCATGGTTTGTAGATACATGCAAACTCCAAAGAAGTCTCACTTGGCAGCAATTAAATAGATTAATCCTTAAGTTTATATATTCCAATAATTGTTGGATAATGGATCCGATATAAACGTGGCAAATCAAAGGTATTGATCAGGTACACTGATAGAAGCTATAATATTGACGAAGATAATGGAAGAACCACTACTAGTCATGTGTTATATTATGGAGGAGCCTTGATTTCTTTGTGCTCACAAAAGCAATGCAACGTAGCACTTTCATCATGCAAGGTGAAATACATGATCACGATCTCGGCTGTAGGCCAAGTCGTATGGTTACATGAATTATTGGTATAAATGATCAGAAGGAAATTGAAATTGCAATAAATGATGTTAAAGATTGATAACACAATCATCGATTGCGTTGGTTAAAATCTTGTATTTCATAGTCGAAGCACACACATTATATATGGGGTTTGTGGAACGGGAAGAGTTAGTGGTGGAACACATTAGTGGCAAGGAACAACAGGCTCTTATGAAAGTTATTGCAAGAATCAAGTTTGATGAAATGCAAAGATTGCTCGGTAAAGTACTCAAGTCTGATGAAATGCAAAGATTGATTGGTGTTGAAGACCTCCTTGTTTCGAGCGAGAAATTAATTAGGGGTGATTGTTGGTAGTTTCCTTATGATAATCTCAACATGTGTAGGTGATCAGGTTGAGCCTATTTGACTTGTGGATTTCATTAATAATGTAATGGGTTACAATTTGGGTTTTAACATATTTGGTATTACTTGTTGGCCAAGTTTGGTCACCCTTATAAATGCACAACCATGATTAGGGCTATTGGATGAGAGATTATTGCAATCGAGTTTTGAGTTAGTATCTTGATTATAACAATACGATAATACATCCTAAATTGTTGGTTTTATTTATGTTTCTGGTTATCAGTTCGTTCCGAGGACTAATAGGTGGTCAAGCAAGTGAGTAGAATCGGCCAATGCAATACTGTGTGATATGTAATAACTTGTTCTTGTTATCGTATCATCCAATCAACCAACAATGTATATGATATGAAAAAAAAAGTAAACAAACAAACTCACAAAATCATATCGAAAATTAAAAACTCTTACCCAGATAGTGCACCCCCAATAATTTTTGTGCACTTGAACTAGTTTATTGATTCAATATGACAAAACATAGCAAAATCCTAACAAGAATAATAGGATGATATAAGATGAAACCCCCGTCCCCTCATTATAATAGGTGGTGCGTGCTTGCTTTGTCGTCTTCTCGAATGCTTCCTCCTTGTAGTGGTTGATGTCATATCCTTAAATTGTAAATTGTCCTCTCAAACAAACCAAACTAACCACTTTAGATCATTAATTGTTAGGTATTAAACAGTAGAAGGACTAAAGTGTAAATACATAATAGTTTAGGGTTATATTGTAATATGTTCATATATATATATTAGGATGTACTGTACATCCTAATATATATATATGAACATATTACAATATAACCCTAAACTATTATGTATTTACACTTTAGTCCTTCTACTGTTTAATACCTAACACAAATGGATAACATAATTATAATGGATTACTAATCCATATGATGGTAGTCATAACAAGGTTGTACTAGATTTAGCTCTTACTAACATGTTGTGAAAGCGTCCCATCCAGTTGTGCATTAATGACGCATGTGAGGAATCAAAATACAACAACTAAGGCTGAGGGGTGTGGGGGGCGCGAGTGGGGGCGCCAGCCAATAATATTGTGACGTGTGGCAGAGAGAGAAACTTGATAAGATGGGTGTTGGTAGTGGTGCTCGCGCCCCGGGACATGGTGTGGAGGGGCGCGAGAGGGGGCGCGAGCGGTTTTTTTTTTTATTTTTTTATAAATGTATTAAAAAAACGAATTATTATAAAAACTCGTAAATCATCAATGTGTCTTCTTTCTTCTCAAATCAATTCAACCCAATGGCTCTCACATCTAAACTCCACCCATCTCCATATCCAGTTACCCATTTCAAAAACCCCAAATTCCATCAATTTCACATCATCTTCACACTCTCCCTTCACCGAGAAACACTCAATCGAACGCTACCAACGCGACAACTGGGTCTTCAAAAACGAATCCGGTCAAAACCCATTACCCAATGAATCCAATTTCTTTTTTTTTTTAATAAACAAAAAAATTCGGCTGCCGGAAATTTTTTACAGGCTGCCGGAATTTTTTTTTTAATAAACAAAGAGCCCAACGGCTCTATTTACGCATTCCCATGCCGTTCACGAGCGCTACACCCCTGGCGCCTGCCTCTTTTTTCGCGCTCGCGCCCCTCTCGCGCCCCTCTCGCGCCTCGGTGGTGTGGTGCTCGCGCCCCGGGGCGCGAGCAGCTGTCCTCTTGCGCCCTTTCTCACGCTCCACACCCCTCAGCCTAAGGAAAGAAAGAAATGCCTCCTACAAGTATTCGGTGAAAGTGAGCTGTTGAAAATGACAACAAGCCGTGGGGACTCGTGCATGGTTGGCATTATCATTGTATATGGTACCAACTCCACAAGTTTGGTCTTAGCCAAAACAATAAACAACCTCATAATACTTATTAAATTGACAACAAATTTTATTAATGTCATTTTACGTGATCAAGTTATTTTATAAATGAAGAAAAAATAAGAACAAGTGGGATTGATAGTCACATAAAAAAACCACTCAAAAATAAATCAAATCTCAAAATTTAGTAAAAAAACAAAAATGTTTTCACCGTCTTCCTCGTTAAAAAAACAACGTTGACGGAAAAAAATCATTGTGTCATTTTATTTATCGTTGTGTTTTGTATTTAGTTTCGTCATTGTTTTGTGTCTTTTTTTCTTTATAGTGTGTTATATTACTCAACATTGTGTTATATTTTGTTATAGACATTGTGTTATACTTTACTATCTATTGTTTTTTAGTTATAATTGTGTCTTTTGTTTATTATCGTCATTGTGTCGTTGATTTCAGCATTGTGTATTTTCGCCGTTTTTTAACGGAAATAACGGGGGAAACATTTTAGTTTTTTTTATTTTTTTAGTTTTATATATTATGAATTTTTTTTATTTTTTTAGAAGTTTTTTTATTTGGTTACAAATCCTAATCAGACTTGTCATTTTTGTCTCATAATTTTTCCATATAAATTACATAAGAGATCATAATCATAACTTGTTAGATATAAGTATTTATATTTAACATTACTTTCAAAAGCGAATGATATAGCGAAGTATGTGAATAACGTATAAAAAGTAACTGTCCAATACACTATTAAGTCTATAAAATATAAAAGAGCTACGCTTGTTAGGCCATGAGGTATACTTTAACCCGCCTTAACTTCACATAAGCTCAACTTTTTCTCTTCCACTACATATCATCTAAAGGAAATGGTTTAACTCATTTAAATATTTAACTTCATCTCTCTTCTATTAATATTTAATTTAAAATTAAACATTTAGTTTAATTACAAAAATAAATAAGAATAATAATAATAATAATAATAATAATAATAATAATAATAATCTTTCATTAATTTCTTATTTAGAATAAACATTAATAATAAAATAAAATAAAATAAAAACATATGAAAACATAAAATAAAATAAAAACTAAGAAATCCCATATTTGTTCCTAATCTCTTGTTTTAGTTCTTCCGTCAATTGACGGTCCAAGCCTGTGAGATGATCGATGTTTTGAGCGAGAATTCTTAAGTCTTTACGTTCTTTTTTCTTCATCTCCATCTTCTCCTTTTCAAAGTCAATCTTCGATTTTTTCAAATCGATCTTTTCTTGTTGGTGAATGTTGAACTGCCTCATTTGTTCGGCCAAAAATGCCACATTTTTGGGTTTTTCGGCGGAAGATGCGGCGTTAGAACTTTGGCCCCGTTTTGTCACATTTATTTGGTTTGAAACCATAATAAAATGTGAGTTTATATAATACTAAATTTTTAATTTATAAAAAAAAAGAAAAAAAAATAAGCAAAACAGCGGTTAATGACAAATCAATTACAATTAATACATATATAAACTAACAAATCAATTAATATTTAATACATAATTAATGCATATGGTTCATTTTAACCTATTAAAAGCATAACCCATGCCCTCATGGACATTTTTAACACACTTAACACAAGTGAGGAGTAATTTAATCCACCTTTAAAGTGTCATGTCAATTTAACCTATGCAAGGGTAGAGTATACCCCATGACCTTAGTACGTGAATAAAATTTAGAAGAGATATGTTTGTCGTCAGATTGTCGTTAGATCAACGATATTATTTATCGCCAATTCTTAACTCATTGCGTTTAGAAATTTCACTAAATACATGTTAAATTATGCACTAGATATTCACTGGATTATCAACAAAATGATTGTTAACCAAAAATATATATTAAAATTTGGTGAAGTCGGTATCATAACCAAAAAGGTAGATAAATGTCTTATTTTAAAGGTCTTTTCAGCCAGATTATATTGGTACTAAATAATATTCCAAATTAATATAATTTGTAGGTTTGTAACTCATGTATTGACTTGCATGAGTGCATTTATGAACTTCAAAGTAAAACATCATATGTTGACTTACATGAGTGTATAATGTATTCAAGAACTTCAAAGTAAAACTTTCTACTTCTGTTTCTATAATAGTGTATTATATATATTTTTTATCTATACAAAAGTCAACACGAAGAGCTAAGTAAAATCGCATCTATTTTGAGCATTGACGTATACGTGATATATCATGATTATTTGATTCTTACAAGATTGTTATTCAGGTGTTAATAGCACAACCCCATGTTATATGTTTCATTGTTTTGTTTGTTTCCGTAATATTTTTTAACGGTAATTTTATTTATTTTTGTCATCCATTGGATTTGAAGACTAACATATGGAATGGCAAAGTTTTATCCAGCAGCATGATACCACAAAACTAAAATCCTTTGATGCTTGTTTCCGTACGTATTAATGTCACAATATTCATGTAATTTCGTAGATTGAACTCATACATCAATTCAAAAAATAGGTTTCTATTTTAAAATGGTTGACGATTAAAAGTTTTTTTTTATATTAACGCTACTCGTCAAACAAGTTTATTGTATGTATTGTTACTTTTTGGGGAGATAAAAAGCTTCTACGAAGATCATCTAAAGGCCTTCTTATCAAACATTATCTTTTCTTGTTTGGGTGATCCTAGAACTCGTAGATCCGTTCAACACCATGCTAGTCTAACGAGATCAAATAAATCGGAACTTATGTTGGAAAAATGGCTTTCAAAAGACCTTGGTAGGAAACCGGTTGATGCAAATTTGAACCAAGAGATATGTCAAACATAGTTTGTTAGGGTGGGGGTGTTAGCTAGGTGAAACAAAATGAGTAAATAAAGTCATGGGTAAATATGAACTATACATTACAACGCTGATGCACGCAAGCTTATATCAATGATTACCATGATTCTTTGTTAAAAGGATGGTTTTAGATTGTACGTGAATGCAAGTAAAAAGTTGATATACAAGTGCTAATCATGGATTACATGTATTTATGTGTAATGCTACATATTATGGTGAAGAGTCAAAATACGATAAAACAATTAAGGAAACAAGGGAATGCATCCGACAAGTATTTGGTGAGTGGGCTGTTGAAAAATGGCAAAAAACAGCGAGGAGCTGTGCATGGTTGGTGTTATTAATCATTATCGTACCAAACTACCAACTCTACAAGTTTGGTCTTAGTAAGATAAATAGACAGCCTCCTAACACTTTAATAAATCGAAAATAAATTCTGTTATCATTGTTGATAGTTAATCCAACTCATGTCTATTCAAATCGTTTAATTCAGTTATGACTTATGGTGGGTTATGCAAATACAAACTTTGAAGGTTATGGTGACATTAAACTAAGTCTAAAAGTTGGAGGGTTAAAAGCGTCAGAAAACAAACTTTGTTTGTTATAAGCCGTTAACAACCATTTGGGGATAAATAGATGAGATTAGGGTTTGTAACTCACTTCTTGATATTGTAATTCGTTTCTAATTCCTTTTGTACAATAAAATCAAAAAAGTGAAACCACAAACAACCTCATAGTACTTACTAAATTGAAAATACATGTAAATGCTATCATGTCACGCGATTATATATTATTAAAACCTATTAAATATAAGAATTTTAATGTGATTACAGATTTCGAATACTAATTTTACTCATGTTACTTCATGTTATTTAGAAGAAAACAATCAATCAAACGAAGTTACTCAGTGTGAAATACGTAAATAACACATAACAACTTAAGAAGCAAGTTTGGATACCACATAAAATATAAAATTGAGTTACTTGTGTGAAACGACAAAGATGTTTACCACGTGAATACACCTTTATTTGTATAAATCTAGTTCTTTTGGTGATTGCACTTAGAAATTCCACTAAATACTTAATAAATATGCACTACATATTTAATTTGGTCAAGTGGGTACCACAACCTTCACCAAAAACGTTCAATAGATGTCATATTCTACAGGTCTTTTCAGCAAGATTTTATTTGTATTATTTAAGTATCCAAATTAATATTATTTGTAGTTTAGTGATTCATTTATTGACTTATATGAGTGAAACTTGCTTCTTCCATTTCTAAAATATCATATATTTTTTATTTTTATAAAAGTTAACACGAAGAGCCAATCTAGATCACGTCTGTTTTAAGCAGTGTTTTAAAAACCAGTTTAAACCGGATTTCGCACAGCAGGCCAGTATTTTGAGTCCGGTTTTTTTGGAGATTTGCCATAACATCATACCGGCGGTTTTTTGTCTAAAATACCGGTTTTTTCCGGCAAACCGATTTTACGTCTGAGAAATTTTTGATAATTGCGGCTCGTATTTTTCAAAATTACTTTTAACCCAGCAATTAACATTCAAATGTGTAAACTTCAGGACTATTTTTTATTTGAGTGCTTTTGTATTATTTTTTTAATATGGATTAACTTTTGAATTATTTTTTATTATGAAATCATTTACTTTTGGGTTATTTTTGAATTAAAGTTATATTTACAGGACATTATAAGGTTAACTATTCAACCGGTTGAACCTTCCGGTATAACCCGGTTCAACCGGTTGTACCATTTTTTAGCCCATTACGGTACAAATAAAATACCAGTTTTTAAAACATTGGTTTTAATATCTACGATCAAATATTTAATTTATTTACAAGATTGCCATTTATTTGTAAATTGCATGGTTCATAAAAATCTTGACTATACGTCAATTAATTCTGATTAAACTTAGTTAGTTCTGATTAATTGTTTGTCCACACCCCATCGACCAACTAGGGACTAGCGATTACTACAACCTGGTAAATAACGTAACCCATGGTAAGGTTTGCTTGTTTTTGTATCAATGTCAATATATTCATCGTAAGCCTAAGGTTTGAGGCAATTTATTTATTTGTTGTCTAAGCTTTTCATGGTGGTCTATGGACTTAACAAAGTTAATTTGAACATTTATTTTCATGTGTATTTTGGTATTTTCTTATTTTAACTATTAAAAGAATCAAAAATAAAATTACTAATCAATTTTTATTGAGAAACGATATAGTTCACGAAATGTTTAAATAAAAAATAATTTTCAACAACTAAATAATAAATAATTAATATATTTTAATTAAAAAACCCCCCTTGGACGACCGCTGTTGACTACTTTATCAAACTATAAACACCGATGCAGGTGTGCAACCATTGTTTTGTCTTGCAAAAGATAATATTTTTAATCTTTGTTAATTATTTAAACTTTTATTTTTTGATAGCTCATAGGTCTAATGTTAGCTGTTACCAGTTTTTTCTTTCTTTTTTTCTTTTGAAAAAGACATTTGATACTCTTTTTATTATACAAGGTTTTTAACCCGCGCGCTGCGACAGGCGGGTCATCTATTGTGTCTGATGGCATAGGAAAACCATAGTAGTTTATATGAAGGCTTCTATATAAACACAGACTGATGCTTTCTAATAGTAAATGTTGATGTCATTGTCTTTTTTGTCGCGCCCGTAATCCGTTAGATATGCGTGCTCATTTTACAACCTCTAGTTAATTACCTAAAGAGTGTGAAGGAAGCCAAAAAAAATTGAAACATGTATGCACATTGGTAGTCTATTACCTGCACACAATACAATTATAACTATCAAACATTGATATTCTACTACCTATATTATACCTTTATATTTATACTTTTTACCTCCCATGTTAAGGCGTTAAGCTGCAGGCAATAGCAGTTTTTAGTTTTTGTTAAGACTTTGTCTTAGACTGCACTTCATCAAATAACAGTCAAATTCAATTAGAGCCTTCATCAAGTACCTCCTCATTTGTAAGACTGATCAATCTAATTTTGTCCAAAAGCTTACCTGATTAGTGAGAAACTACAACTCTGCATAAGTTTGCACATTTAATGGCTACAACATAATTGTAACATAATAAAAAAAACTATAAATATGCATAAACAACAACACTAAATCACTTACTCTAACAAAATTAGGCAGACCCACATATATTCGTGGACCTTCACTGAGCATACACCCAACTTTACATCACAGCTTAATAACCTTTGCACACTACAAAACCTAAAAGAACAAAAAAAACCATAAAGTAATAAAATTCAAACGAAACAAATTATTAAGGTAAATCAGAGAATAACATATAGCGATTAACGTGTCCAGATTGACAATCCCAAACTCTGCATCATCTCGACTCAGGGTATACAACTTACCTGACCCGGTCACTACCCGATGGATACCAACATCAACCAGCAAATTAATTAGTTATAAACAGATTCGAGGTTTTAACAAAATGCAAAAGCAACCACAATTGAATTAAAAAACAGAAGACAACAATTACGTAGACGTTTATTACCTCAGATAACAACTCGAATCAAGATAGCAACCAACAGAATATGACACATCAGCCATACTCAAGAAAACGCGATGAATAAGGTTAGCGTACCTAAAGAGACAAAGACGAAGGCAACATAACGGCTTACCTACGGGTCGCCTCTCTGTTACGGACTGAAACCATTGCAAGGTATGGGACTTGTCCCACATCGGTTGTATGGACAACTGATATGGGGTTTATAAGCCAAATGGGTTCCCTCACCTATCAGACTAGTCTTTTGGGTTGAGTTCTTCTGTTTGGCTTGTAACACTCTCCGTCAACTCGACCACCAACGCTACCTAGGGTTTCGAAACAGAACCCGGTAACAACTTTAGTCTTAAACCAAAAATAGGAATCCGACCGCCGGAAAGGCAGCCGGCATGTGGACGCCATTGAACTGCCTCCGGTAACGAATAAAGTGTTACATACTAAATAGTAGAGGGACTGGGATTGTAATAGTTGTATAGTTGAAGGTATAGTCTGTGACATTTGGTTATTGTACTTAAACAATCAGATCATTCATAATGAACTATCGATGATTTGAGAGTTAACTCCTTCTTCTCTAATCGATCTTACACTTGATTACCAATTTGATACGTACATAGCTGTTCAATCCTTGGACACTTTTGATTTCAGCCCTAATTCGATTGATAACTCGATCAATCTTTCCGATTTTGTTTCAGTTAGCCTGAATTGATCAATTCTTCCTCAAATTCGTTCAATTCCTTTCAGTTTTCTTTCAATTCGTTTTAAATTGATCATAATCGATCAGTTGTTCCCAATTTCATACCGTTCAAATCATAGTTCTAACCCTAACTCACTTAAAACTTCCGACAACTAATTCCGGCTACAACCAGAAATTGACGGCAACAATCAAGGTAACAATGGTGTTCTTGTGTGCATGTGGGGGTTTGATATGGGAGAACAAGGTTCATGTTTGTGCAAGGAGTAGGTGTTCTTGCGGATGGTTGAAATATGAAGGCAGGGGCCATTGTTGTGGTTACATATCAGATTATTCAAAACCACCAACTGATTGGGAACTTTACAGTGGTTACAGATGTTTGGATGAATGGGTGGGATCGTCAACATGGGGAAAACGAAGTCCTCGCTTATTCGAAACCAAATATGAAAAAACAAGAATTTTAAATACTACGTTGTCCATGGAAGACATCAAGAACTTACAACAAACAGGTTAATTTCACAATTATTGCAATTCATTTGATATTCTCCTTACTAAAGTAGTTCTAAGTGAGGATTATGCTACAAGTCTATTTATGGAGGGTCTCAAACCCGAAATTAAGTGGTGGGTTATGTTTTTGAGACCAAAGACACTTCAGGAAGCATATGAGAATGCAAAGAACCATGTTAATTTCCTTGCCATTTGCTCTAGCAATAAAAAAATTAGTGAAAACAAGAATCAACCCATTAATGAATCTAAAAATGGAGTTGAGGTCCAAGAAACCATTGATAAAGAATCCATTGATTCTCACGAAACCAGCAAGTATAAAAAAGATAGTGGCTTGTTTGAAAATGAAATTGGTTCTCTAAATCGATTTAGGAGTACTCAAGATTCAGTTGAAGATGATGGTTTAAATCAATACATGGAGGATGTAACTGAAACGAATGATGGCGATGAGATTCAAGAACTGATTGGGCCTGATGTTTTAAAAATCAAGGTTGAGATTCAAGAACGTATTAATATGGAAGTCTTGGAAATTCAAAAAGAATATGTAAATGATTCAGAAATGGTTAATGTTCCAGAATTTTTTAGTGGAAACGGTTTAAGTATTGATTTGGGTTCTCTGGAAATGTTGCTACCACAATTGCATTGGAATGAGAAAGAATTAGATGCACTAACCAATGCCCCTAAGGTGTTTGATGAAATGCCTACTTCATTTGTCAATAAAGCAGACATGGATATTGGTGAGGATTCAAAGAAAATGGAAATATATGATTCAAAAGAAGATGGAAAAGAAGTAAAAACAATTTTCTTTGCTACTATTCCAATTAAGGCTCCAATTGTTGTGTCACAAATTACAGCAAAAGATAAATTGGACATGGAATTCAATCATAGCAGTCACAAGATATCGGGGGTTGACCCGGTTTCTATTGATTTCGTTAATGCTACTGAAACATATGAAAAGGATGCCAAAAGTCTGGACATAGCAAGAAGTAATGAGACTGATAATGGCAATGGAAAGAAACCAAGAAATCTGCAAGATATCAACAATGATATGAGTGTCATCTTTAAATTGGTTGAGCGGGGGATAATAAAAAAAGACTCAATTTGTGTGTTTCTTGATGTACCAGGCAAAGATCTTTTCAAGATGAACGCAATGGTATATATTTGGCATAAATGGAAATCCAAATGGTTATGGCCTAAATTTGGTTCAAAGTGGCTTTTTTGGTTAGGGTTTGAAATTTGTGTTGGGCATTTTCCTATTTGTTAAGAACTCATAAGAAGGCGGTATGTGGAGACTGGTTTTAAGGATTCACCAGACATTAACAACAACGAAAATGGAACTGTCACTTGTTCACGCGAGGTTGGTGTAGGACAAGGTTATATATGGATGGTACATAAAGTCCCAGGAAGTAGAAAATGGGAGTTAGTAGTGAGAAGCAGTGAACTACGAAAGAAATGTGCAGAAGGTATAAAGTATCATAGAGTAAAAATTCTATGGGTTGGTAAAACACCACAAGAAATGGCAAAACAAAGTAAAGTAGAGCATGTATCTGAGATCAGGCTCAGGACAAGGCTCTTTTCTAGCACTGATTTGCAGGAAGTAGAACATGCATTTATGATTAGTAAGGAAGATGGGGCTGCAGTTTTACCAAATGATTACCAACTTTTTGTTGCATATATAAAAACGAACATAAAGTATGCAACTAGAAAATATTACAATCAACCATTGATTGGTTTATTAAGGTTCGATAATGGTCTTCAGTTTAATGCTTCAAGCCATGCTCTACAGAAATTGGGAGAGTTCGCAACTAATATTTTTGGGAAGAGAAACTATGGCCAAACAATCAAATTGGCAGATGGGTTATCAAATAAGTTGATGGAAAACAATACTCAAAACAAAATGTATATTGATTTAATCAGAGTTAGGGGTGATGACCTTGGTAATTCTAAAAGCAATCAACTTTTCAAAGTTGAGAATGCTAAAGAGATGAACCGAAAACCACCAACACAGTCTTCAATACACCAAAATGAGAAAACAAATACAACATGTGAGATATTAGTAATCCCTACATCTGCACTAATTTCAATTGAGATGACAATTGATAAATCACTTCATGCTTGTTTCATGGATCTCCAAATGGCCAGAGGTAACGGGTTTGAGAGTAAAAGAAAAATCTGTAGACTAGCGCGCATGGTTAATGAACCAATTAAAGTTGGGGAAGCTCAAGGAGTCACTGATAGTCTTGTGAAACATTTTCATAGTTTAGATTTGATAGTTTTGATTATATTTTTTTTCTTTTCTACTGTATTTTGATTTTTGGGGTCAAAAATCTTTTATGGGGGGGAGTATTGTTACATACTAAATAGTAGAGGGACTGGGATTGTAATAGTTGTATAGTTGAAGGTATAGTCTGTGACATTTGGTTATTGTACTTAAACAATCAGATTAGTCATAATGAACTATCGATGATTTGAGAGTTAACTCCTTCTTCTCTGTTCTTCTTCTTCTCTAATCGATCTTACACTTGCTTACCAATTTGATACGTAACATAAAGTCTCTATTTGTGAGTGCGAAGAATATGTGCACTTTTGCAGAGCAAATATTTACAGGGACGAAAAAACCCAGTCTTGGAATAATGTGAAAGGCCAGATTACATGTTTGCAGGCAAGGTGTAAAGTAGGTATACATACACGCGTCAGAATTAAGACCACATGTTTATGAATAGTGATTTATGAGAGAGGGACAAATATTAATTTTTAATATATATAAAATTTGATCATATGATCAAATTTTAAAAACTCATTTAATAAAATATAAAAGAAGTCATAGATAAGAACTAAAAAGGAAAAAGTTGGCCACAAATACAGCTTCATGGTTTCTTTTTCAAGTAGATGACAGTTGTTTTGTTCCTACTTCTTACCGGTTGTGGGTTTTTGACTTTATTCTATGTACTGGTCATGGGTTTAGGTTTTGATTGGAACAAACCAAATTTTGTTTAGTTAAGGACTATTAACCTATTTGTTTTAATTTTAAACTTCAATACATGGAATGAAGTAATTCAATTTTCATCTGTATTCAGCTAAAGAAAGGTGCGCTTTTCATATAAAAAAATGTAAAGTAATCTATTCAAGTAGAAAAGACCAGCCTGTTTAAAGCATCTACCATGGGTAATTGGACCCTCACGGACGTTAATGTGAAAGACCACGAAGCTAGAAGAGCCGAGCTCATGCTACATACATGACAAGGATAGAGGAACCGAGACATTGATTACCAATAACAGATTATGTTGTTATGAGAGTATAAAAATTGATAAGGACATGATATTTACTAATATTATCATAATTACTTAGATTAAGCTGGTTAAACAATTCAATGAGTTAGCAATGGGGCGCCTATACAAAACAAGGCAGCCACTATATAAAATGGATGTTTATTCATAGAGCTAATAAATTTTACTTGTATTTTTATCTTTGGAGATATTCGACAATCAGGTGATTATTATAGTTTCGGTCATTCAAGTTTGGTTTGTTGCATACTAACATTGAGTGTCAAAATAACATGATCGAACATAAAATGTTTGTAACTCAATTGATAATGAAATCATACTTTTATGTGTCTAGGGTTTGACATTGTATCGACGCTTAATGAAGACACGTGATGTGTTAATGGTAGACACTCAACACTCCTAAAGCTTGGGTATAATTACACATGTGTAAAAAAAATGAAAATAAAAGGAGATAAATAGGTTATGCTAAATTACTAATTACTTCATATCTTTTGGATAAGCTTGTTATGAGCTATATATCGTCACTTAACCCTCGTTTAATATCCCCAAATTAAAGCGAAAAATATCATCAAACAAAGCATTAGAAAGCATAATTAGTATCATAATTAGAGGTGATTTCTTAGATATATGAGTTAAATTAAGATTGTAAATAACAAAGGCACAAATGTACAAATCACCCATCCATCTGACTGCCTCAAGGTAAAACTAAGTAAATTTAGAGTCCAATGCCAACATTTCCTCAAAACTTATTACACCACTCCAGAAGGCAGTCGCAAAACAAGTTGTCCTCCAAAAACACTGGGAAAAAGAACACAACATTAATATAAACTAAACTATATAACACAACAATGTAATATACAATAATGACATTATATCATATTTACCTTTTCACATAATAGAAACAGAAGTCTGCTAAAATGAAGGTTTGAACAACCTCTGAGATAAGAACCATAGACGGCCATAATCCATATCCAAGAGCTGTAAGTAGATGCCCACGACTATCCAAAACCTGTAAAATTAGACTCCAAATTAGTAAAATACCCAAATGTAAATAACAGTTTAAAATAGATATCAGGGGTGAATTTGTCAATTCAAACCTGAAGAACCCAATGAGCGCAGCTCAAGAACCTTGCAACACCGAGAGCAAATACATAGTGAGCCGTGAATGGTTCAACAATCTGTGTAAAAACAGAGAAATAAAAGTCAACCAAAGTCAACAATCAGTCAATTCTTCCCTTAATATCTTGTTGATAAAAGTCGACCAAAGTCAAAAATCAGTCAATGCTCTGTTATTAATATCTGGTTGATAAAAGTTAGCCAAAGTCAACACTCAGTCAATAGTCTATTCTTAATAAAAGTCAGCCAAAGTCAACAATCGGTCAATAGTCTGTCCTAGATAAAAGTCGACCAACGTCAACAACCTTAATGAAAGTCAACCAGAAGTCAACAATTGGTCAATAGTCTTAATAAGTATCAACCAAAGTCCACAACCAGTCAATAGTCTGTCCTTAATAAAAGTCAACCAAAGTCAACAACTGATCAAAAATCTTTGAATATCAAACCTTTGTGTTCTGCATAACTCTGAGTTGAGGTAGAACCGAAGCTGCTTCAAGATAAACGCAAAATGCCCAAAGTATCCTGTTGACAATATGATGGGATGTTGATGGATGAATTAACAAAGCTAGTACAGCACAAGGAACCGCCTGCAGAAAAATTCATATTAGCGTAAGATTTTTATAATTTTTTTATAAAACAAATTACCTAATTAAGATACAAGGGTCTTACAACATAGTATGTTGCAAAGTTGTCTTTGTCTTCCATGTAACTCGATTTAAGTTTAAACCTAATCATAAAGATGACCCATAATGTTGTAACCAATGTAGCAAAATCAAGTAAGGTGTGTATATCATATTCCATTACAAAACTGCAATATAATCTAACAGCTAAAAACATAGCTGTTAGTTCTTGTGCTTTCAGTGATAACCCTACAATTATTCAACACTGAATCAGATTAACAATCTTGTACACGAAGAAAACGAGAAATCACTAAAATGGAGACACCAAAATTTTAAGGTGAACCAACATAAAAAAAAAAAAAAAAGCAGATGCAGCTACATCTAGATAGATTGATACATGTTTTAGACAACTTTTTAAAATCAAACCCTAAATAAGTAAATAACTGTATCCAAATAATGCAGTGCCTTTTAAAACACGTGAAAAAATGTATTGCGTTTATCAAGACACAAAAAACTTTAAACTGGCCAAATTCTGCCAAAAAAAAGTCTTAAACTAGACTAAACAGCCTAAAGCAGGTATAAACATCATCATCATCATCATCATCATCGTACTTAGTATATCCCACCAATAGCAAAGCTATGGTAAGGTCTGAGGAGGGTAAGATGTAGACAGCCTTACCTCTACCCCATAGGGATAGAGAGGCTGCTTCCGGTGAGACCCCCGGCTCGATAGTAGTTTTGCATCAAGCTTTGGACATAAGGCACATAGCACTCAATCATCGGGACACCGGCTGATCGGTGCATGTACCCTTGTCTTTTGGCTATCAACGCCACCACATGATGCCTGATTAACCTTCCGCTACTTTTAACGTTATTTTCACGAGATTAGTAAAATAATGTCAAAATTAGTGCAATTTCACTTTTGCCCACCCGAGGGTTTACACATATAAAGCAGGTATAAACAGTGTTGTAAAAATCGGATCTATGCAGGATTTATCAGTAATCGGCCCTAGACTGATGTGATTTAACCTAATCAGTCCCATTAATCGGTAGACGGTCAAACTCGGTCAAAATTAGGAGATTAATCGCCTAATCGGTGATCAATATTTATTTTTCATATTTCATTTATTTATTATTATTATTATTCTTTTCTACGGCAACTGGACCGTGGTTCTCTCTTTGATTTGTTATGTTTATGTTTTAAGTATTTACGTGAGCTCTTATGTGTAATTTTTCAAAATTATATATAACTTTGAAATATTACAAATAAAAAATTCCAATCTGATTTATCCTCAATAATCAGACTAGTACCCCATCGATTGACTAGTTCCTAGCGAGTACTATAACACTGGGTTTAAAAGAGCCAAGCTGTTTCGCTTGTGAGCTACTCGAGCCCATGCCCAAGCTTCACTTATCGAGTTCAAGTTGGCCCGCGCGCCTAAACAATCCATGCTCAAGCTCCTCGAGCCTAGTTAACACGCTCACCCTATGAGCAAATTCCCAGTTAGAATCAATGGATCGCCGATCGCCGATTGCCAATAATCAGCATGAAGATAATGTTCAATGCATAATACTAACTACATTAAAACCCTAATCCCCTAATTCGCATCTTAATCGATGCATCCACCTAACAAATATCACTACATTACAATCGATCACATCAAACACACAATCACTTAACCCGATCTAAAATACAGTTAAAACTTAAAATAATAATAACAGTTACATACCAGCACACGTTTTTTCCTTCATGAGCTTATAAATAAGGACGGAGATTCCGATGGAGTGAACAGCTTCAGCCGCAACAAACAAGTTATCATGATCGTGAACAATCGCACGCAGCAGCACCAACGCCAGCATCCCTGTGACTACCGCCAGGAAGGCTTTCACCTTCGATGGCTGCCGCCGTACCCACGATGATATGACCTGGATCGTCCTCTTTGGTGGCCTCATGTTTGATTGTTGATTATAATCTTGGAGTAGTTGAATTGAAATGAAGACTGGTTGTGGTGGTTAGGGTTTGGTTACAGTGGAGATTTGAGAGGAGAATTTTGGGGGAAAGTAATATATCATTAACGGCAACGTGGATTTTTTATATATTTTTGTTTTATTATGTATAATAATTAAATTAATTTATACTCAAGTCTCATATATACAGTTCATATGTTAGTTGAATGATTTTGTGTTTTTTATTTTTTGAACGTTTTGTTTATTGTTGTGTTTAAGTCATCATACTCTCAAATTTAAAGAGTCATGTTATCTTATTTTAATCAGACTATGTTGTTTTTAATTGAACTCACGTTAGTTTCAGAGTTTGATTTAGTCATTTTTCAAGGGCCGGGGAAATATAGATTGTATTTTTCATCTCATAAAAAAAAAGAATTAAAAAGAAAAAAAGAAGAGATTCCAGTAGAGGGCACTTGTTGAGTGGTAATGATAACCAATCCCACCTCCTCAACCTACCCAAAACTCACATGAAATTTGTGCCTTCACTTACACAACTTATTTATATATGAAAGTAGTGTACATAATATGGTATAGGAGTGGAAATTGTATTTGTATCCATATTTTTAGAAGGGATTACTATATATGAAAGTAGTGTACATAATATGGTATAGGAGTGGAAATTGTATTTGTATCCATATTTTTAGAAGGGATTACTATATAGAATAGTAACTAACTTTGAAAGTTATTTCAATTAGGTCATTGATTAAAACTTTTGTTTCATCAGGTCATTAAACTTTCATTTTTATTTCAATTCTAGATATTTTACCTGGATAGCAGGTAATCTAGGTTTTTTTAATTTTTCAATGCTTTTATTTTGCATAATAACTTTTAAAGGTTGCGAAAATTAGTAAAAATACGAAATATAATTTTAAAATTCCGAAAAATTTTTAAAAAAGTTCGGAAAATAGCAAAAATTGAAAAAAAAAATTGTTCAAAATGGATCGGAACGGGGTAGGGTCAACAGGTTCGGGTTAGAACGAGTCAAGGTCGGAACGGGTCAAAACGGGTTTCGGGTCAGACTTTTTTTTGGACCAACGAATCAACGCATTTTCAACACGTTACAGCTCGTTTTAACAACAAAAGCTCGTTTAAGCGATTTTTTTCAGTTCGTTTCAACACTTAACAGCTCGTTTAAGCGATTTTTCAGTTCGTTTCAGCATCTAACATCTCGTTAAGCGATTTTTGAGTTCGTTTCAGCATCTAACAGCTCGTTTAAGCTATTTTTGAGTTCGTTTCAGCACCTAACAGCTCGTTTAAGCGATTTTTGAGTTCGTTTCAGCACCTAACAACTCGTTTAAGCAATTTTTGAGTTCGTTTCAGCACCCACCAGCTCGTTTCGCGCTGAAACGTGCTATGAGGTGCTAAAACGAGCCGAAAAATCGCTTAAACGAGCTGTTAAGTGCTGAAACGAGCTGAGAAATCACTTAAACGAGCTGTTAGGTGCTGAAACGAACTGAGAAATCGCTTAAACGAGCTGTTAGGTGCTGAAACGAACTGAAAAAAAGCTTAAACGAGCTGTTAGGTGCTGAAACGAACTAAAAAATCACTTAAACGAGCTGTTAGGTGCTTAAACAAACTAAAAAATCGCTTAAACGAGCTGTTAGGTGCTGAAACGAACTCAAAAATCGCTTAAACGAGCTGTTAGGTGCTGAAACGAACTCAAAAATCGCTTAAACGAGCTGTTTGGTGCTGAAACGAACTGAAAATCGCTTAAACGAGCTGTTAGGTGCTGAAACGAACTGAAAATCGCTTAAACGAGCTGTTAAGTGCTTAAACGAACTGAAAAAATCACTTAAACGACTTTTTGCTGTTAACGAGCTGTAACGTGTTGAAAACACGCTGATTCGTTGGTCCAAAAAAAAATTGATCCGAAACCCGTTTTGACTCTTTCCGGCCTTGACCCGTTCTAACCCGAACCTGTTGACCCTAACCCGTTCCGACACGTTTTGAACATTTTTTTTCAATTTTGCAATTTTCTGAACTTTTTTTGAAAATTTTCGGAATTTTAAACTTATATTTCATATTTTTACTAATTTTTGCAACCTTTAAAAGTTATTATGCAAAGTAAAAACATTGAAAAATTAAAAAAAAAACCTAGATTACCTGCTATTCAGGTAAAATATCTAGGATTAGAACAAAAATGAAAGTTCAATGACCTACTTGAAACAAAAATTTTAATCAATGACCTGATTGGAACAACTTTAGAATGCCAGATTATAATATATATCGTATCGTCAACCCAAAATGATACACAAAGTTTGAAACGTTTAATACGACAGTGTTTAATAAACTCGGCCCGAAACTTAGTCTGATCAAACAATTAAGTTGAAAGCATATGTTACATATTTGTTTTGCTAAGTGATCTTACACCTACTTATCACAAGTGTGAAAACCCCAAATCTCATATGACATCACATTAATACATTATATGCGATACAATAAGAAATATAACATAATCATGAGGATACGTTATTGACTTTATATAAATCTCATTCCCATTTTATTATTCACATTGATCCACATTATTATTATTCATATACTCACGTTGATTCTTGTTATGTTCATCTAGTTACGATGATACATAAAAGAGGGGTTCTAGAAAGTACAAATATTTTCTCTTTATGCGAGGATGTATTGGAATAGGTTGAACATGTACTCATATCATGCTATGTAGCTTCGGTTGTTCGGCAATTCATAAGTAGTTGGTGTGGGATACCACCGGTTTATTCTTTTTCAGTTAGAGACCTCTTAAAGGAGCACGCAAACGTACGAGCATGTGATAGAAGGAAGAAAGCAATTCAATCGATCATCTTAACGGCATGTTGGTGCTTGTGGAAGGTGAGAAACAAAACATTGTTCAACAAAACGCTAGTATCAATAAGATGTTGGACGTAATTTCCGTTTGGCCGACTCATCGAGCCTATGATGAGTTCGTGTCTTGTTTATCAAGTTGAGCACGTGACTTGGTTTACATGGAATAATTACTTGGTGAACAAGCCGAGCGAATGACTTGGATAACAAGGAATTTATTTATTAATTATTATTTATATTTGTTTTTACCAATTAGTATTTGAATATGATTATAGTATCTGTATTATAGTCTAGTTAGGTTTTCTAATCTAAATTAGTATATATACCCGAACATGTGGGTTATATCAAAAAGAGAGTTAAGAATTTTAAGTATTGTAACTTTCGAGCTAATGAGAATTATAAAGATCGAGCTTATAATCTAAAACTTCGTTATTGTGTTTATCGATCCTGGTCACCAAACTTCATAAGAAGGCTAAAAGAAGACATCAAACGTAATTCGTTCTTATGGGTGAAGAATATGGGGAAAATGGTAGGGCACGAAGGAAGAAAGCAATTCAATCGATCATCTTAACGGCATGTTGGTGCTTGTGGAAGGTGAGAAACAAAACATTGTTCAACAAAACGCTAGTATCAATAAGATGTTGGACGTAATTTCCGTTTGGCCGACTCATCGAGCCTATGATGAGTTCGTGTCTTGTTTATCAAGTTGAGCACGTGACTTGGTTTACATGGAATAATTACTTGGTGAACAAGCCGAGCGAATGACTTGGATAACAAGGAATTTATTTATTAATTATTATTTATATTTGTTTTTACCAATTAGTATTTGAATATGATTATAGTATCTGTATTATAGTCTAGTTAGGTTTTCTAATCTAAATTAGTATATATACCCGAACATGTGGGTTATATCAAAAAGAGAGTTAAGAATTTTAAGTATTGTAACTTTCGAGCTAATGGGAATTATAAAGATCGAGCTTATAATCTAAAACTTCGTTATTGTGTTTATCGATCCTGGTCACCAAACTTCATAAGAAGGCTAAACGAAGACATCAAACGTAATTCGTTCTTATGGGTGAAGAATATGGGGAAAATGGTAGGGCACGAAGGAAGAAAGCAATTCAATCGATCATCTTAACGGCATGTTGGTGCTTGTGGAAGGTGAGAAACAAAACATTGTTCAACAAAACGCTAGTATCAATAAGATGTTGGACGTAATTTCCGTTTGGCCGACTCATCGAGCCTATGATGAGTTCGTGTCTTGTTTATCAAGTTGAGCACGTGACTTGGTTTACATGGAATAATTACTTGGTGAACAAGCCGAGCGAATGACTTGGATAACAAGGAATTTATTTATTAATTATTATTTATATTTGTTTTTACCAATTAGTATTTGAATATGATTATAGTATCTGTATTATAGTCTAGTTAGGTTTTCTAATCTAAATTAGTATATATACCCGAACATGTGGGTTATATCAAAAAGAGAGTTAAGAATTTTAAGTATTGTAACTTTCGAGCTAATGAGAATTATAAAGATCGAGCTTATAATCTAAAACTTCGTTATTGTGTTTATCGATCCTGGTCACCAAACTTCATAAGAAGGCTAAAAGAAGACATCAAACGTAATTCGTTCTTATGGGTGAAGAATATGGGGAAAATGGTAGGGCACGAATGGAAAGATTGGTGTGAATTTAATTTTGATCAATGATGTATCTAGATGAGAACTAAATTTTGCAGTGATGTACTCTTGGTGTTCACCTTTTTGAGGGCTAGCTACTTGCTAGTCCTTGTTAGTTAATAAATTGGCCGTTCAAAAAAAAAGTTACGATGATACATGTTTATTATTACTTACTTATGGAACAACACATTATTAATCACATACTTGCGATTCACGTTTTTGTTCACCTACTAACGGTGCTACACATTAATCTTCACTTACTCATGGTGATTTTCGTTCATGTTCACCTACTCATGATGATACACATTATTCATCTACTCACGACGCTGATATACCATTATATTTGAAAGATATGAATTACAGTGTAAATATATGATTTGATTAGAATCTAAACTTTGAAAATTAGGCAAATTGTGAGGGTTTTATTCTCTCTATTATGTCAACCTCTTGAATTCATCAAATTCCACATCTATCAACACATTACCTTTCACAAAAGCTATTTTCACATCATATACTTTGTTTTTAAGGGACTACAAAAAAAAAAAAAAATAATAATAATAATAATAATAATAATAATAATAATAATAATAATAATAATCTAAAAGCGTATCAACTCCGAGGTAACATATTCCAACCCCCAATTTCACCATCTCCTCTATTCTCGGGTCGTTTGAAAAAAATGGTGGAAGCAAAGATCGCGCCGTCGATGCTATCATCGGACTTCGCTAACCTCGCATCCGAGGCTGAGCGCATGGTCAGCTTCGGTGCTGACTGGCTTCACATGGACATCATGGTACAGATCTTACTTCAATCATACTACTTATTATTTCTTTTTCATTATTACTTAATTAACTTTCCCTTAACCAATTCATCTTCATTTGCAGGACGGGTGTGTTCAAGACTCTTAACTATTTTATATTATTATTATTCTTAGTTTTGACTTATTATCGTCTGCAGTCATTTTGTACCAAATCTGACAATTGGTGCTCCAGTTATTGAGAGTTTGAGAAAGCACACCAAGTAAGTAAAGTTGTTTGAAGACTCAATTTTTATTATTAGTTTGATGGCTGGTTGATAAAAATGTAATTTTTGTTGATGTGATTTAATAAGGGCTTATTTGGATTGTCACCTGATGGTAACAAATCCTCTTGATTATGTTGACCATTTTGGAAAAGCCGGTGCTTCGGGTTTCACATTTCATGTTGAGGTCTCTAAAGGTCAGATTATATCATGGCTTGCATCACCCTGTTTTTTTCGGCTGTTTCTACTAGGGTGTAAACGAAATGAGTCGAGCGGAGCTTGAATAGGCTAGAGCTCGGGTCATTTAACTTAAGATATTTAAAGCTCAAGCTCGGCTTATTTATTATAGGGGTGTAAAAGAGTCCGACCTCGAGCTCTGCTCGTTTATTTTATGTTTTATCTATATTTATACTTATAGTTTACAAATATATGTTTAATATATCAACTAAAAATCATATAGATAATAGGCTCATGTTGGCTCGCAAACCTGCTCGGGCTCGTTTAATATACAAGCTTATTTCAGGATCAGGCTCATTTAAGCGTGGCCTGATTCGTTATTTAGCGAGCTGATTTTGAGTAGCACACGAGCGGCTTGGCTCATCTACACTCTTATATTAATTTATATACAAAAAGTTTTTTTGTATGTATTTTTAGTTAATAGTATTTTATATAATCTATATTTATGATTTTTATATATAACGTAATTTTATTTAGTTGTTTTATCATAATTTTATGTATAATGATTATTATGTAAATGTATACTTAGTATATTGAATAAAATTATCAAATAATAGGCTCGTTCAATCTAGCAAGCCAACTCAAGCTTGGTAAGTGAATCTTAGGCTCAGGCTCGTTTATTAAACAAACTTATTGTTAAGCTTGAGCTCGTTTAAGCTCAGCTTGATATGAACTTTTAGCGATCCAATCTTGAGTAGCTCATGAGCGGCTTGGCTCGTTTACACCCTAGTTTCTACCTTAATTTATTCAAAAAGTGGGGACACAATCGAACATGTTGTCTTTGTTTCAGATAACTGGCAAGAACTTGTTACACGAATCAAATCAAAGGGTATGCGGCCTGGTGTGGCGTTAAAGCCAGGAACACCTGTTGAAGAAGTGTATCCCCTGGTAATATAATATCATGTGCTGTTAGTGTAAAGGAATAATGTTGTTTATATTGAGTTTTATTCATAGTTATCAAAAGCGATCGCCTGGTGCGCCTAGGCGCAATTTTCAGGCGAGGCGCAGCCATACCGCCTTTCACCGTCAAAGGCGTTTTTCTGGTAAGTTCCGCCCAAAAATGACTTTCCGGTGACTTTTCCGGCCAGATCCCTGCCACTTTCCGGCGGACTTCTGCAAATTATTGCCATATTTCGTCTGGGACAGATTTGTGGTTGCATCACCGGAGAGTAGAAGTTGAAAAGGAGAGAAAGAAGATGAGAAAACAAAAGACAAGACTTTGGCTTAAAAGCTTAGCCTTGTTTTGCAGAAAAAGCTGCATAATGTACTGTTTCAATAGTTACCAAAATTCATTTTTCTTTCAAAATATTTTAAATTATTGTGGCAACTGGCAAGCACACAAAATATATGCTATTATTTCTTTTTACACAGATTTTCTTAAAAGGTATAGTTTTATTTTAAAACTAGTCAAGATGATTGTATATTAGTATATTTAGAAAGTAATATTAATTTTATATACTTACAAGATATATTTATTAATTTTTTCAATGCATAATGCATATTTCAATAAGTGCGTTTTTTTCTCAGGCCCTCGTTTTTTTCGCGCCTTGCACCTAGGCCCCAGGCGAGGCCTATACGCCTTGAGTGCGCCTAACGCCTTTGATAACTATGGTTTTATTTACTGATGTAATATGTTTGCTTTATTCAACTGGTTTATAGGTTGAAGGTGAAAATCCTGTTGAAATGGTTCTTGTGATGACCGTGGAACCTGGATTTGGTGGGCAGAAGTTCATGCCAGATATGATGGATAAGGTATGTAATACTCGTTTATGAACAATTCACTAAATTCTAGTTTGAGTTTTTTAATTTGTTTTTGTTATTTTTCAATTTGGTGATTAGGTACGCAAACTGAGAGAAAAGTATCCAAAACTTGATATAGAGGTTAGTTGTCTCATGCCTATTACCCTATGTTATCTTTTCATTTTAGTGCATATATTTAACTCATGTAATATCTTCAAGAGATAAAAGATATTATGCGTAGTTATTTATTGTCTAAACAGGGTTAACTTTACAAAATTTTGTCATATTAGTGTCTATGGTTTCATTTTTAAACTCATCTTGTCCCTAATATTGACTCTTTTAGATTTTCTGTTAATTTGTTGTAATTGACAAAAATACCCTTAGTTATTTAGAAAAATAATAAGTTATAAGTGAAATATAAGCCTCGATTTTTTCTTTCACTACTTTCTTTTTGAATTTGGTGGTGTTCACGATCCGGTTTTTATTTTCAACGGTTTGGTATTGGTTTACAGTAATCAAAAAACCGTACCAACGGTTTAAGCTCATGGTTTGACACAAAAACCATTAAAACTGGATCATGAACAATCAAGAAAGAGTAGAGAGAGAGAGAGAGAGAGAATTGTTGTTGAATTTTATGTATATTTTTATCGTCTTGTTTTTTTACAATAATTTGGTCAATTTACAACAAGTTAACGTTCAGAATGTTACATAGTTATGTTAGGGACAAAATGGGTTGAAAAATGAATCCATAGACACTTATATGACAAAAAATTGGACTTGGTACTGAAATAGTTAAAATGGCCAAACCATGGGGACGAAAAACGAACCTGACTCTTTCAGAAACAGTTTATTGCAGAAACCCTACATGATTATAGTTATGACACCATAGTGCTCATATTTATCAAGAAAAATTAATTTACAATTATGGTAATTGTAGATCACACATGACAATCATTTGTTTTTCTTCTCTCTTTATATTGTGGTGCAGGTAGATGGTGGTTTGGGCCCTTCAACTATCGACGTGGCAGCTGCTGCAGGTGCAAACTGCATTGTTGCTGGCAGTTCTGTGTTTGGAGCTCCAGAGCCAGCTCAAGTTATATCTGTACTCAGAACAAGTGTTAACAAGGCCAACAAAAGCGGTTGAACCATGTATTCCGCATTAACTTTTTGAATGGTTTGAGTTTGTGCTATGTACACTAAACGAAAACATGATAAATAAATAATCCAATTGCTTGTATTGATTCACTTTCGTACATGCATACACCATACTTGGTTGTGCTACTGTTGTATTGTATATGTAAAGTGCGTGCAGCATCTGCATGCAGTCAATAACAAGAATTTTGATTTAGTACATTAAGAATGAAGAAATACGAGTAAGTTTAAAATGTCGAAAACAATAATTGGATTTCTTGTCGGAAGTTGACCTTTTTGCAATAGTGAAACCTGGACTGGTTCACTGTGTGTTTCACTTGTAAATTTGTTGGAATTTGAATCTTCGTTTCATTTCTTATTTGTTTGGTTGATTAATGAATTGGAACCGAAATTAATTCCTTCAGATTCCTTAATATAAATGGATTCTACAATTCTTTCAAAATGTGCGCTGCTGTAACCTAGCTAGCACTACATATTCCTAATGTGGTCTAAATTGCCTTGCAACTTGCAAGAGCTACATCTATATGGCAAGTCGACGTCGTCTTTGTATCCCATGGTGGTTGCCTTATCCATATGGCAAGCGTTACCCGTAGCTTGCATTGCATTGTAGTTTCTGTCTTTAACATCGTGTCGGAAAATTAGAATCTTTGCTTTTAACTACTTGTATTTGAATTCTTGGCAAATTACCAAATGATTATTATATTTGAAACCGCAGCCAGTGTCAAGTGTCAACCAACAAGTTTCTATCAGATTTAGATTGATTAGGTACATAGATTCTCCTATTTAATTTAATTAATCTTCAAATGGATGAGTTCCTTCTTTTTAATCAATAAATTGAAGGCATCCTTGGTGTTCATATTTAGTAAAGTATAAAATTATAGAGATATGTATGACTTAAGGGTGTAATAGAGTATAAATCTGAATAGAAAGTTCGACCCTGCAATGATCCTGTTGCCAATTGTATAGATATATTTTGATAGTTTATAGTTTATAAGGTTCCTAAAGGTCATAGTTTATCAACCATTACAAGCAAGAAAGCTTAAGATTTGGTCTATACAAGTAATTTTAAAATTCAACGATTTAAAAATCAAAACCCATTATATAATGTCAAAGATGATAAACAGGATAATGAAGTAAAGGTTGACAATGATAAACAAATGCAAAGGTCACTAAAGGTAATAGACACCAAATAACTCCAAAGGGCATTCTTAATGCAAAGAGATCCTTGGTGTTCTTATTGATAAAGTATATAAAATTGTAGAGATACGTCCGGCTAAGGGCTTGGCTTCGTCCTGTTTTACTCATTTTTGCTCCTGTTTGAACTTTGGACCACCTACATCGCTGGGTGTAGTAAATAAACAATCAAATATAAAGATATATAGATACAGACTCTATAATTATCATATCGTCTATTGTATAGATACATATGAAATAGTTGGTTCCTAAGGCTTAAGTTAGGCTTATTTGTCTATTTGTTACATATAAACGTATACAGTTATATATTTTATCTGGATAGGAAAAAAACATCAAAATGACCATCTTGATCGATATGTTTATTAGAAGTGTCTTAACTTTTCTCTATACACAAAATACCAGTTGACATTTTTTTTAACTAAGAAATTGTGTCAACCAACACAAAGCTTCCCCCATGACACAAGTACACAACCCTATGTTGCGCGCAACACATTCAATTTGTAGCGCCAGATTCTCTTGAAGACAACGATTTGATTTGAGTCCCTAGCACAACATCATAGATCTTCTGCGCCGATTTCAAAAGGCGGTGAAGAATTTGCCACACGAGAACCGATATGATGCTCAAGGATCGAAATCCGTTAAGCCAAGAATTGGAAACCTTGAAGTGAAGCTTATCATGCATGTCAAACTCACATTCAAGATGAGCATGTTGTGTGTTCAATAACACATTAAAATATTTTCCAACCATTACAGGCAAGAAAGCTTAAGATTTGGTCTATACAAGTAGTTCAATATTCAAGGATTAAAAAATCCATTAGAAAATTTCAAAGATGACCAAAGAGAATATTGAAGTACAGGTTGACAATGATAAACTAATGCAAAGGATAAGACTAATTTCCTGTTGTCCATGCCTATAAAATCAAGATTGTCATCACCTTCCCAATCATCTCTCTCATTCTTGTGAAAAATGGCATACATAAAAAATCTTTCATCGTTTATTTTCCAAGTTCTAATTCTTGCTTTTATTCTCACCAAAAATGTCAACTGGGATGGGCTCAAATTAGGGTTCTATGAAAAAACATGCCCGGGAGTTGAGGCTATAGTACAAAAGATAATAGCAGAAAAATTTTCTTTAGCTTGCATTTTCATAATTGTTTCGTTAGGGTTCGTACATTGCACTTTTATGTTTATTTAGCCGTATTTCGTGTAATGATCGACACAACACATTAGGTTCTTTTCATGAACTATATCTATTCCTTTTCGTAAAAATGAGGCTCGTGTTCACATAATGTTAGAATTTGCATATTAGTTAATCTGTCCTATTTTATGTTGGCTCAATTGTTGTTTAACCCGTAAAAAGGGTCCAACTAGTGAGTTAGGGAAGCCCAAGTAACTACAACAAGTTGTTTGTGGCCTTAAGGATGTTTAATAGGTTTCTTAATAACCAAGTTATGTTTATTTAAATTTCTTGTTAGCTAAGTTGAGGTAACATTATATTTCCGTGGAGTAATAATATTGAAAGATATCCAATTTTCATTTTTGTGTGTGTTTTGTTTTGAGTTATTTCTCTTCAATCCTTGATTCTATCATTTGTAAACATGGATATAGAGAGTATTTTATATATACAAAGTACAATCTAGTAATACTTCATAAAAGGTATTTGAGGATGCAACTATATTATAAATTGAGTTAATAATGAGTTATTCATCTGCAGGGATGTGACGGTTCGGTTCTAATAGACTCTACCAAAAACAACCAAGCTGAGAAAGACGGATTTCCCAATCTTTCACTTAGAGGATATCAAATTATTGATGCTGTGAAAACTGCTGTAGAAGCCGCATGCCCGGGTGTTGTCTCTTGCGCGGATATCTTAGCATTAGTAGCTAGAGATGCCATCTATCAAGTAATTACTAACTTTTTACTAGTCCCATAAAAAACACCATGTTGGTTTTGGAAAATAATTATCTCTAAAGATAAGTATATATATGTTTTCATTTTTTTTTTCTAGATTAAAGGCCCTTATTGGCATGTGCCCTTTGGGAGAAGAGATGGAAGAGTGTCCATAGCAGCCGAGAGTTTAACTCTACCTTCGCCTTTTGCAAACATTGTGTTAGGATTAAACGCACACACGAAACTGAACACGACACGAAAGCAATAAACGACACGAGGATTTAACGTGGTTCGGTCTAAACTGACCTACGTCCACGGGTGGCAACTAGGTATATCTTTATTGAGTGACAACGATTACAAGTACACAATATCAAATATATAAAGATACACTTAGGGTTGTATCTTATTAAACAAGAAATCCAAACCGGGCCGGGCCTGCCCTTTGGACTTCAAATAATAAACTGGGCCTACACCGAAAGGCCTACGAAACCCAACAAACTCCCACTCGGAGGCCTTGAGTACTCTCGTCTGCACTCCTGATTGTACTTCTGTAATCTGAACATTAACCATCTTCTAATTGCCACCGCCTTCTCATCAATTAACCTGAAGGCCCGTTGAAGCTTCCCGGAGCTCCAACACGTCAGTCACGCTAAAACTGTCCCTGCCCGTTCTCTGTCCCTACCGGCTCTCACTGAAACAAACTACCGGATCCTGAGATACCCTGAGAACAAACACTCTCCATATTCAGCAAGTAATTCACTGGAGAGAGTTTTACAGCTGGAATACTGGTTTTCTTAATCCACCGTCGACCTGGAACTGTAACTGAAACACGACCTGTGCTCTCACTGTCACGATGTCCTTTGACTGATTTAACCTTCCTAGCTCGTTCATCCTGAATCTTCACTTTGGCTCTGGGTTTGTTACTTGCAAAACGAACCTTCTTCTGCCCACGAGATTCCGTGAACCGGACTTTGTCTTTAACCAAAACTGGATCCACTCCTACGGTGACATATCGACCATATACAACGAACCCATTTTCTTGCCACGAGCAACAACGAGATTCCCTTTGACTATTTTCCACTGCCAATTCCCGAACTTAACATCGTAACCCTGGTCATCCAACTGCCCAACTGAAATCAAACTTTTCTTCAAACTTGGAATAACCCTAACATCTTTCAAAGTCCAAGAAGTGCCGGCTGAAGTTATCAAATCAACATCTCCCACACCCGTAACCTCTAGAATATCATCGTTCGCAAGTCGAACCTTTCCAAAATCCCCAACCTTGAGATTCTTCATCGTTTCACTACAGTGAGTGGCATGAAACGATGCACCAGAATCCATCACCCAAGAATCAACGTTACTCTCAACACTAAGAACTAAAAACTCATCTTCTGGGCATTCTTCTGCAGTGTTGACTTCTGTAACGTTCACCTCTTTCTTACCATTCGAACACTGATTCCTGAAGTGTCCCTTTTCTTTACAACCCCAACATTCAATATTTTTACGAGTCCTAGACTGACTCCTCTTCCTACTCCCACTGCCTCGTTGTTTTCCCCTACTTCTACCTTCTGTGACTAATATATCACTTGATGATCCACCTGAATTTCTGCGTCTTGAATCTTCTCCAAGAATCAAATCCCGAATCCCATCAAAAGTAATCTTTGTAGACGAACTACAAACCGCAGTCACTGTTTGCGACCAACTGTCGAGCAAAGAGGATAACAATAAAAGACCTTGAACTTCATCATCAAACTTAATGCCGACTGACACTAAGCGGGAGAGGTTCGAATTAAGATTATTGATATGCGTTGTAACTGACCCACCCTCTTTCATTCGAGTTGTCACTAGCTCTTTGATAAGATAGACTTTATTCGCTGCCGAAGGCTTCTCATACATGTTGGATAGTGCGTCCATCATACCACGGGCCGTGGTTTCTTTCATGACGTTAAATGCCACATCTTCCGACAACGACAATGTAATACAAGCCCTAGCTTTCTTGTCTAACTTCTTCTAATAGGCTTCTGACAACTTTTCTGGTTTTTCATCCTCAAACACTACATCCAAGTCAATCTGACAAAGTAGTGCCTCAATCTGCATCTTCCACCAACCAAACTTCTATCCGTCAAACTTCTGTATCGAAACCTTTCCGTCTTCTGCCATGACAATGACTAAAACGAAAAACTGGATAAAAAACAGAGACAAACACAGTAACACGAGCCTGAACTTAACGATTGTTCTACTGAACTCCGTTAAAAATCAACCCATTTAAACCGCAGCGGAATAACGAACTATAAATCAGAAAACTGAAACTTTAACTGAAATGATAAAACCTGACAAACGCGGTTGGTAACTGGCTCTATGTTTCTTTAACGCTTCTTCTAATTGACAATAGTTCTTTCAAAAAATAGGATCTTGATATAAATTTTCTTGGCTCGTACCGCGCAAAAGATATTGACCCAATATGTTTCCGGTGGTAGCTATTAGTTGCTTTCCTTTTTTTTAATGTGATCACAACAAATAATAATGTGTTGTTGCTACTGTGTACACACTCAAAAGAAAGAAAAACCTGAGAGGTAGGGGGTTCAAACCTCACTATCACCAACTTATATGGGAGATATGAGGAATGAACCTGGCTTGTCAGGGTTCGAGTCCTGATCTCACCCGGTTTTACCGGCTCCTCGCTGTCGTGCCATTAGGCGGGTGTGGGGGTCGGGTTTTATCCGATGATCCCTCAATAGGGTGGATCGCTAGGGGCTTCGTCCGTCAGAATAGTGGCCGGCTTGGGCTACCTTTGGCCAATGGGGGCCGCGTACGAAGTACCCGGCATTACTTAGTTGGTCGTTCAAAAAAAAAAACCTCAAATATTCTGGCCTAAACAAAACCGGGCTCCTGCCATATGTTTTCCACGGCCCAACCCAAAAAAAATAGAATAATAGGTCAACTATTTTGTTTCTTTCTCACGTGCCCTTGTTTTGCAACTGTGTAAACTTCAAGAAAAAAGAATAATAATGCTTACTTCTTTTTCTCTCTGGACAAACACTAACAGCAACAAATAAATAACGCACGATTGAACAATACGGTTGTGATGCGGTGAACCTGCTTTCGAACAGTAACAAAAACCTTCAATCGACGACGAGTTACGGCTACGACGAAATCAGGGTGGTGGTAGCGGTAGTCTGCCGACGGAACCCTAAACGAACTATCTGCCGCCTTCTTATATACCTCAGATCGATTGACTGGGACGGTGTTCTTCGTGTATAACAAACCTAAGCTCTTGATACCACTTGTTAGGATTAAACGCACACACGAAACTGAACACGACACGAAAGCAATAAACGACACGAGGATTTAACGTGGTTCGGTCTAAACTGACCTACGTCCACGGGTGGCAACTAGGTATATCTTTATTGAGTGACAACGATTACAAGTACACGATATCAAATCTCTACTATATATAATGCATGAGTGAATGACCTCTTAAATTTTAAGAGGTACAATCACTAATGCATAATAAACAATCACTAATGCATACAAATTTGAAATTTTAGGGGTAATATAGTATTTTAGACATCATATACGGTTACAAATAATTAGTTTTGAAAGTATTTACAATTATGATCCTTTAACTTCAACAAAACTTTGTCAATTTATCAAGTAGTTACAAATAAACCCCTTAACTTTACCCATTTATTTGACATATTCATTTAAAATTTTTTATTTATTCTATATCTTTTAATATATTATGTGTTAAAAAAAACCGACTTTACCATTGCAACGTGCTTAATTTTTTCGATGTTTCAATGTAAATTTTATTTTATTTTGAGGTGTTTATGATAACGTACAAGTCAATTAAGCGTAAGAGTACAACTCAAATATACACTTATAAACCTCAAATATAATTACAAATTTAACCCCTCAATTACATTCAACTTTTGTAAGTTTAATTGATAATTATCCTTCCACTCCCTTAAGTTTACCCATATATTCATCTATATTTTCTTTGTTTTTCTTTTATATCTTTGTATATATAAATTTTAATAAATTTCAACCGTACAATGATGGTTATGAAACCACACACACAATGTTGATTCGTCAGTGGTTGATGTTTCATACACACACACAATAATGGTTATGAAACCATTTTTTCGAGTTTTATTGTCCACTATTTTTTAAGAGAGGTACATATATGTATTATTGTATTTTATGCTATTTCATTTAAAAGGTTTTTGAGAATTCAACTTATTTTTATATTTATTTACAGATGTCAGCAAAATGACTAAGCCTCACTCAATTAGTCTAGGGGGGAAAATGTACATTTGATTATATGTTCAAAAATGAAGATGTTTTTTAATCATTTGTTAATATTGGTTTGATATTTGTAATCTTTATGATCTGATTATTGCATGTCTTGTAACTACAAAAAATCGTTTAAACATATTGTCGTCGCCGCAGCATCGCGCGGGTTTAGTACTAGTATATAAAGATACACTTAGGGTTTGTATCTTATTAAATAAGAAATCCAAATCGGGCCGGGCCTGCCCTTTGGACTTCAAATAATAAACCGGGCCTACACCGAAAGGCCTACGAAACCCAACACATTGCTCAACTCAAAGCAAACTTTGCTTCAAAGGGTTTGTGTGTTAAAGATCTTGTTGTTCTTTCAGGTATTTTTCTCCATTTTCTCACCAACGAAATGAATCAACCGATAAACGCTATGATCTTTTAGAGAAATTTGTGTTCATTAAAAAGCGCATTTACGTGAATCAGTCTATAGAGTAATCAAAACATGTGAGATATTATGTATTATCAATCAACTAAACTATATAGGGATACAAATACAATTCATATCATATAATCGAATCATATGTTAATTATGATAAAAATATTTACTCTAAGTAATCTACTATATCTAATAGTCACATCAATCTTATGTTTTGGTTATTCCTCATGCAGGCGGACACACTATAGGGACTTCACACTGCTCTTCAATCTCGGCTATACAATTTCACAGGCAAAGGTGACACCGATCCCTCACTAGATCCGCAATATGTACCTCCCTTGAAGAGTAAATGTAAACCCACCGACACAACCACACTTATTGAGATGGATCCAGGGAGTTTCAGAACATTTGATAAGAATTACTACACTAATGTTTATAAAAGGAGAGGCTTGTTTGTATCAGATGCTGCTCTTCTCACTGACTATGAAACGAGTGCTTACGTGAAACTTCAAGCACAATCTCCAAAATCTACATTCTTGAAAGATTTCCAAGAATCAATGGTTAAAATGGGTCAAATCGGAGTTCTGACCGGCAATACTGGTGAAATCAGACGACGTTGTAGTAAAATCAACTAATAATATGTTGATTGATATCTTTTCCTTCTTAAAGAATTCAGCGAATGATGCTGATGTGTGGTTTGATTTAATAAGGAGATTCGCGCAAGCGATAAATCTCACTTGAATATAATTCCTGTGTATGGTATTGTTGTATATATTTGTGAAAATAGTTTTTTTTATGAAATGTGGATGCAATTTTATTATTGAAATACCATTGTGACAAAGAGAAACATGAGTTAGCAACCAAACACTGTTAAAACACCGGGTACTTGTGACCGTTTTAAGACTGAGTTTTGCGGCCGAAATGCCAACCCCAGTACATATATTGTTCAAATTCATAGCCGACAAACTAAATAAGTTCATTGCCAACAAATCAAAACCGATAACATTTTGATTTATTTGAGACGTCAAATAGTACAAAACGTGCTCGTTGCAAGAAATGCGGTACGTTTTTCAAACCCAATTCAGACACTACTATGAGAAACCAATTTACAAAACATTGTCAGGCGTTAATAAACACTCTCACTTAAAGCAAATCTTCAATTGCACGTGATGGGAATGTCTGAAATTTCCATCCGCTTTACAATCACGTAAGTTGTTCACTCTTGGTCACGATTGTTTAAAATTATAGAAAGATGCAAAAAATAGTGTGAACTTAACTACCGATGTTTTGTCAGCTTTGCCTTATGACTCATTTGGTAGATCCTAATGTGTGGCAAATGATGAAACTTACAATTGTGGTAGAAAATTTTGAATACCCGCCATGTAAATGTGCATTTGCTTGAAAGATCACTTGGACGCAACAAAACGTATTCAAATCGTTTCAACTCTTGAAGACGAACACCCACTTGAGAAACCAATACAAATTATAGAGGTATAAAGTGAACGATCACATCTCCACTCTTCGATGAAGAACTCACATGTTAGATGTCCAAAGATGAAAAAATAAATACAAAAGAATGTATTTTCTATTGTACTTTCAAAAATTATGTTTTGTTTTACTGAACTTTTTTCAAATTCTAATATTACAAAATTAACAAATATGAATTTTATGTTGTTAATATGTATTTTTTGAAAAAAAAAACAAAAAAAAAACAAAAATTTTAACCAGTTCCTGTACCCGGCCCTAAATGGTTACATCGTTTTGGTTTTATATCCTTGGAAACCGGTTTCTAACCCAAACCGGTTCCTATGCAACTCGATTCTAACTTCGTTGAGCAAGACCTAGTTCGATTCCAAACCGAACCAATCTAAGGTTTAATTGCATTCAACTCCAAATATGTCTTTCATAGCTGGGCTGGACCAAACTCCATCAGCCCACATAAAAGACAATTCTCTATGCATCACAATTCATATGACGTGGCCTAAAATAAGAGGTAAAAACAATTAATCAAATGGCGAATCAGAATGCTATACATTAAGTTACATGCAAATCATGGTTTAATTATCTAAAAAAACAAAATATAAAAACAACGAAAAGCATAGGGAAAAAGTATAGTAATGTTAAAACCGATCAAAAATTCTAATATGCTATATAATATAATATAGTTAGTGTGACGAAGAAAGTCGATTTCATGAGTCTTGTTCTTCATGTCCATGTTTCGTGTTAACGGGCACACCTTGTACGAGCATCAGTAGTCCGTATGATGGACATCGATCCAAAAATGTACGTGATCCAATACAACTCACTAGCTACTATTATTTTTGGAAATTAATTAAGATCCATTGGGACCCGTAATGGTAACGGTGTATGTCATGAATTAGTAAATAATGGTGGTAGTTACTTAGTTTTAATATATCACATCACACTCACACTGGATGGTACAATCTTTTAACAGGAGCTAGTGATGATATAATGACTCAAATGAACTACATATGGATCCAACCACTAAGTCTAACTTAGGATATGTGAAAAAAAGATCGTGTGAATGCCAGGAAGATTACGAGAGTTCACGTATATGTTTGACGTGTTATTGATTATAATATTAACCGTGTCTAGCATCACGATTGATGATATTGTCTGGATTTACTTGTAATAGCTGAAATGAAGTCTTGATCAACTTTTGTCTAGACAAAGTTGGATATTTGTGTTGATGTGACATTGAAGGAGTTAAAAACTTGTTTGATATATCGATTGAGACTTTAGCTTCTATTTTAACAAAAGTGAAGCTCAAAAATGAATTTACAATGTTACCGAACTGAGCGTACCAGATAAGCACACATTCGGTACTTAGGTCCAACAATTTACGATCATAGCACGGTCAGGTTTCAAACTCGATATATCTAATCAACTTCTTTGTATCAAGACTTGAACTCTAAATTTTAAATTTATTTAGATTTAGATTTAGATCTAAACTATCATCAAGTCATTTAAAATTACAATGTTACCTAACATATTGTTTTCTAGCGGTAATGTTAGTATTAATTACAAAATTTAAATGTATCTAACTATTTTACCATATTATATTGAATTAAAGTGGAGACGGAGATATTGCGTTTGGTTTGCTGTTATAATCAATATAATTAATTGTCAAATAAATTGATTTAACGTAGTGAAGATAGCAACCACAATGGTGGCTAATTATGGCAATCATAACATCACACTTAATATAGTCATATAGACATTCCTATTTGAGTTTTAAAAGCTTGTGAAGCTCGCTATAAAAATAACCTTAAAGAAAATGCTCACTTGAAATGGCCTCGTTTATAAACAACTCACGCTCAACCCAATGTAGACTCGCTCATTTGCAAACTTTTTTAAGTGAAAACCAAGTTTTAATGTTTATAAGCTCTAACTCAAGTTCATTTATAAGTAATTTTATATAACCGATTAACTTATAACTGACAACTTAATAATAACTTAAATATTAATTTTTAAAAACATTAAATTTTAGTTTAAAGCGATCTGGCTCGTCAATATGAGATTTGGCTCAAGCTTGAATTTTAGCTTATTGAAATGAAACCAATACGACTCATTTAAATTTTAGCCCGAGCCCAAGGTGAAGATTGCTCAACTCGGTTGACAAGCAGCCACGGGACCTCGGCATTCCGTTTGTACTTATGCACCGACATTAGTTTCTATTCTTCAATTATTTGAACTGTGCTATGATAAAAAGGATATGAAAAAACTTGTTGGGCATAAATATGCATCGATGGTTACATGTGGCTTGAGTTAATGCATTCACACACCTACACATGTATGTGTCTATTTTATGGTTATGTTTAGTTATTTTATAAAAACAAAAAATATAATAATAAAATAAATAAATTATCAGTTTGTATAGTGTGTAGGAATTCGGTAGTAGGGCATTCTCAACATGTCTTACATCTGCATCTCTATAACTATACTAAAAACCACTATATTTTTCTCTTATATTCAATTAAATAATATATTTCTTTTTATAGGCATTGGTTATTCATACATCTTTTTTGGTTATTCACACACCCTTTTAACACATGTTTAAACCATATATATACCCTATAAAGGGTGTATGAATAACACATCCCATTTTTATATGTTTATCATTATAGTTTATCTCTCCTCTACTCACAACATATATTAAAATATAAATATTGGCAAACAAAGTTTCTTCAAATTTACAAAATAAATCACTAAATTTCTCTCTTCATTATATAATTTGCACTCAAAACCACTCACAACTTTACCATATAATTTACAAAATCTCCTCACATAACTTTAGAGGATGGACTGAGAATGCTTTAAATTAATATTAACATAAATGCACTTTATTGCATGTATTTATATGTGATAAAATTACTAAATTAGTAATTGAAGAGTAAATGTTTTGGGTGAAGCCGTACTAGAAAAAACCAAGCTAAAGTGGGCTTAGAGTGGGTGGATACCATTTTCAAAAATATAAATAATGAGAGAGAGAAAAAACACAGTATAACACACAAGTATATATAGAGTGCGAGGAGAGAACTCGATCATTAGATTATTAATCATTCAAACAGTATTGACAATTATTGTAATTAATGAAATTTTGAAAGGGCTTATAGTGGGTGGATACCATTTTCAAAAATATAAATAATGAGAGAGAGAAAAAACACAGTATAACACACAAGTATATATAGAGTGCGAGGAGAGAACTCGATCATTAGATTATTAATCATTCAAACAGTATTGACAATTATTGTAATTAATGAAATTTTGAAAGTCTTCTATAAAATATCTTATTATCATTGTTTTTAAGCTAAAAAAACAATTAATAAAACTCACATAACGGAGTACAAAGTTGATAAAACACCCCCAAACACAACAAAATTAAACTAGTAACACCGATCATCTATACAATTTTGCAAACCCTAGAAATGTGATACATCGTATCATCGCTTTTAACCAAAACAAAACCAACAAAATCACTTTAGGAGTACAAAATCAATTTACCTATAAGTATTTTGTTCAATTTCTAGGTAATCTTCACAAAATGTATAAGTTTCACTAAGAGTACAAGTATTAGGGATTTGACTTGCTTCATAAATTTTTAGAAATGAAGAGATGCTTCACGGATTTTAGGAAGGGAAAGGAGCGGGTTTTTAAATTTCATTTCCAATGTATCGTTGATCATATATCTTAAATCTTTTGATTTTTGTTTTGATCATTAATACACTTTATCAATAAAAAGAGTTCCTAAAGTTTTCTCGATAAAGAGAGTTTTCTAGGGATCTTCCCCCCCCCCCCCACACACACATGTATATATATATATTCACACACGTGGGTTTGATAAAATACAAATGAGTTTTATCATATGAAACATATGAATTAAAGAAAAAAAGGACGCAGTGGCATTTTCGTAATTACATACTTTGATACTTGTAAGGTGTATTATTATTTTACCTGTTTTTTGTTGTATCATAATAATGATTACTCTAAAACAAAGTGATAGTAATAATAACTACATCACTTGTAAAGTGTAACGTAAGTATTATTACTCTACTTGTATTTTTGTTGTAGCGTAATTACCACATTCGTAAAAATTACGTAAACACCATTGCAAATTTTTTCTCTTCTCTTCATACTATTTGTAAGCTAAATTTTACTTGTTAGATATTTATTTTGTGCGTGTATATGTGTGTGTGTGAGGGAGGGGGGAGAGAGAGAAGTTTTTTTATTATTAAAAGCTCAATGTTAATACTCTTTTCGTCTAGTGTCATGATTTGAAAAATACAAGGTTCAAGATAGATTGAATGATTATTTTTTCTTTGTTTACCAAATGACAATAATGCCCTTAAAATTAGGTTCAACAATATTATTTATTAATGTTAGTTGTGTGTGTTTAATAGTAAACTTGAAAATAGACTAATAAAATTTAAAAGTGGACATTTATAATAGGACAAACAAAAAAGAAAATACGAACATTTTTAATTAGACGAAAAGTAAGATGTTGGAGTTTTACTTTTTAAGGGTTCAACTCTAGTGGTCAACGAATAAGGATAATTTACAGGTAAATTTAGAAAGTTAACATTTAAACAAAAGGTAAAGTGAATTCTTTCAACATTGTGAGGGTTCAAATTTCTTTGTGAATACAATAGTATAAATTTGGGAGTGGGTTAGAGACTTAGAGGTATAGAAGTTGACCCTTCAAAAACCAGAAGATAATTTCGTTATGATTATCTATGATACAAAATTTTAAACCGGTACAAAGATAATTAAATTTTAAAAGAAAGGTTAACATCGTATTTAATAGGAATTGACTATATTATTGATTAGCCTATAAGACCATGTGTAGTTATAAAGCTTCACTACCAGGGGTTATGCGTTATGTGCCGCCCAGTCAGAGTTATGGTTTTGTACAAAAACAGGCTGTAGTCATAACTCTCCACATCCAGGGGTTATGCGTCACGTGGCGCCCAGTCACTTTTACACTTTTTTGTTTTTTTTTTAATTTTTAATAAGAATAATCAAATAACAATAATATTTTATTAAATAAATATTACAAGAAAATAAAAAAAAAAACTATTCGTCGTTGTCGTCGTCGTCTTCGCCCTCTTCGTCGTCGTCGTCCTCCTCCTCATCGTCCTCATCGTCGTTTTCATCGTCATCGTTGTCTTCATCATCGTCTTCATTGTTGCCCTCGTTTTGATCATCGTTTTCACCAGGCAGAGGCCGATACATCCAAAGATGTTGGACCAAATCCTCCTTTAGTGCGTTATGCATCTCTCTTGACCGCACGGAATCCGAGTTTTCGAGTCGTTGCTCCATACTTGCCGGAGTCCGTGGTGGATCCGGGTCCGGTAT